>NC_084984.1:16063462-16083462 GCF_963691925.1 Scomber scombrus
ATTTGACCCGGGAGGACGACAGGAAGGTTAAATGTGATACATAAAGAATACATTTAAACTTCTACATTCTCTCTGAGGGGAAAAAACAGATTATTATTTACTAATTTAACCTAAAATGGCCCAAAACACACAAAAATTAAACTATTTTTAAATGTTCTACTTTTGTATAGGTGCTACAAATGTTTGTCCATTGAGGCTATTCTGGGTCAAATTATCTCCATATCTATTGACATGTGTTTTAGTGAAATGAATAGTTAATAGTTTTAATAAGATAGTAGTTATGAGGATTTCTTTTTATGATGTAGCAGTGAAGACTGATGGCTCTAATGGTTATACAATAAACCCCACAGTTCCATAAAGTTCTGCTCATTTTCACTTTACATAAAATAAGATTTAACCACCAAAAAGAGATGCAAGATTACTAAAAGAGACATAAACTGACTAAATAAACCTAAAAAAATACCAAAAAGGGACGTGAAAATGACTAAAAAGAGACACAAATCGACTAAATAATCCTAAAAACTACCAAAAAGAGATGCAAAAAATACTAAAAGAGACACAAATTGACTAAAGGAACCTAAAGACTAAAAACAACCTAGTTAGTTTGAGTGACAGCTGCCATCTAGTTACCATGGTAACGTAGAGATGGAGAGAATAAAGAGACTCAAAACTATCAAAAAGAGACATTTCAATTATTATTGCTATGTTATAATTTCATGTCTTAGGTAAAATAGGACATGATACTGTGTGATAGGAGCTGTTTAGTGGTGTAAAAGCTAAAAAGTACACTCTCTGCAACATTAATCAAGGTTCAACCTTCGTGTCGTGCTCCCGGGTCAAATTGACCCCGTCTTTTTTTACTGTTCCTTCTTTCCTCCCTCCCTCCTTCTCTTTCCTTCCTCCATCGCCCTACCTTCCTCCCTTCCCCTGTCCTCTTTTCCTTTCTCCCTCATTCCTCCCTTCTTTCCTTTCCTTCCATCTTCCTTCCTCCCGCCCTCCTTTCTTTTCTTCTTCCTCCCTCCTTTCATCTTCCTTCCTCCTTCCCTCTCTCCTTTCTTTCCTTCTTCCTCCCTTCCTTCCTTGACTCGAGGACAACAGGATAGTTAATCACACATGTATTGATCAGTCAGATCGACTATTGATGTTTTTTATGAGGAGAACAAACTGTGAAGGGAGAATATGAACAGTATGTAAAGGGTTAATAGTTTGCTTTGTCATGTCTGTGCTGCTGTATATTTACACTTAATAATATCTCCTCTAATTCAGATGTTACTGTTTGAGGTAAAATGAACATTAAATCATGTTGAGTTGGTAGAAAAGTGACAGAAGTGACAGCAGGCAACACGGAAAAAGGATTTTTATTCATGAACTGTTTATACAAGCAGTCCAACACGCAACTTCCTACCTGTCTCAACAAAATAAAACAGCAAAAAAAAAAAATCATTGAAATAAAATAAATTTAATAATAATCACTGAATAATTATCAATTATATATATCAGTATTATCATAACCTTATTGGCAATAATAACCCAAAAGCCAGTAGTATTTGTGTTTGTGGCATATGAAAAATAAAATAAAATAAAATAAAATAAAATATAAAATAATAAACAAACAGGATCTGATGGTGTAAACCGGAGATTTCTCTACAGCGAGTCTCAGCTGAGAGCTCATACAACACATTTTGTTTTTGGGGGGGAAGGAGAGAAAAACAGCGAGATTTCCTCACTCTTCCTCCTCCTCCTCAACCCACCCCCCCTTTCCCTGCCCGAGAGAGAGAGAGAGAGAGAGAGAGAGAGAGAGAGAGAGAGAGAGAGAGAGAGAGAGAGAGAGAGAGAGAGAGAGAGAGAGAGAGAGAGAGAGAGAGAGAGAGAGAGAGAGAGAGAGAGAGAGAGAGAGAGAGACGCAATAAATATATGAAAGAGCAGGAGTCCGGTATTCAAACAAAAATAATCATCTTGAACTCGCAGGTACAATATCTAAAGTCTTTTTTCTCTTTTTTATGTGCAAGATTCGAGCTGAAGTCTTCACCAAAAACAATTAGAACTCACATCAGAAAAAAAAACAAAACAAAAAAAACCCAAAACCCTCCTCACCCCCACTTCCCTTCCCCCCCTCTCCGAAACAAATTTGTTTTTCTACATTAAATCTTTTAAATAAACCTAGAGCATTTTTGTCATTTCATATACACATATATCTATATATACTTTTTGATTTTTTAATTTTCCTATATGCCATCCTTTGTTTTTTTTAATTGTCTCGTGTGTGTGTGTGTGTGTGGTTGAATGTGTGTGTATGACAAAAAAAACTTAAAAAAAACAAAAAACATTTTTTTTAGAAATCCACCGAACGAACATACAAAGCGGATAATGAAGCGCAACGTATGCTCTCACACACACACGCTCACGTTATAATAACATACATACAGTGTGAAAGAAACCTTTATTTTTATGTTTTTTTTAAGTTTTAGGAGCGAGCAAGAGCGAGCTGAATGTGTGTGTGTGTGTTTATTTATATGTGTGTGTGTGTGTGTGTGTGTGTGTGTTCATGTATGTGTGTGTGTGTGTGTTTGAGTCCTGATGGCAACATGTTTTGAAAGCTGGAGCGCGCACACACACACACATATTTCATTTCTAAAAAATAAAGAAAAAGTTTGGTCACAGTTTTTTACCCTTCAAACGTTACAGAAGCTCCACCGTTAAGTTCATGTGTGTGTGCGTCTTTTTGTGTGTGTGTTATTTTGTGCGGCTGCTGTGAGTCCGTGGTGAGAAGGGTCAAAAAAAAAAAAAAAAAAGGAGGCTTCCCATTGGTTCCACTCAATCAGCAAACAGTTATTTGGCACATTTAACAACTTTTTTTTTTCCTTTTTTGTATTTTTTTCTTCTCTGTAAGTAACACATTTTGGGCTAAAGAATTAAAAAGGTGCAACAAACGTAAAAGTTTCAATGAAAACAATAAAAACCATTTTGGTTTACAAAAATAAAAGACACCTTTGAGATTAAAGGTGACAAAATTTCTCTATAAGACGATCGATTTTCTCCTCCGCTCCGACTGTTAAAGGCTACAAAAGAAAAGAGAAGAGAAAGAAGAAAAGAAAAGAAGTAATAAATCACAATGCACCCCTAATAATCAAGCCTTTCCTACTGCAGGTCACATACATCACAGCTGTGGAAATGCATGACATCACAGACAAGGACACTGTACTGCATGGAAAATAAAAACCCTGAAATATTTTATGAACGTATCCGACAAAAAAGCTTCCTCTTCATCTTCCTCAGCTGCTGCCTGCATGTTTCCGCTGGCCATTATTTAAAAAAAAAAAAAAGCACATTTCACCTCATCTGAACTGTGTCACATTCAAGAAAAACCACAACAACAAAAAAATAATAAATGCAATTAAATCGTAATTTGAGGAAGAAAAAAAAAAAACTCCACCGTGAAACAATCCAAACAGGAAATGAACTGACGCTGCTGCTGATTGGTTGTTGGTTCCTGCAGGTACGCGCAGAGAAATCAAAGAAAACTCAAACCTAAAAAAATCACTTTGAACTCATGTTATAACAAAAACTACTAAAAGAAAAAGTCCTAAACCTGATCTCAGGTTTTTGTCATGTTGATTTTTCTCGATACGCCGACGATGTGACAATGTTTGAGTTTACAAAAAACACACATTTTAATACTTTTGGTTTTAACAGCTGTAATCCATCAGGGTGTGTTTAGGTTCATTATTATAAACTTCAACACCGACCCTGCAAATATCTCTAAACACAGACTTTAAGCCACTTAATATATGTGAACTTTAGAAGTAAAATGAGTGATTTTAATTTCTAATTTAAGGACAAAACAACTAAAATGATGAATATTCAGCCAGTTGAACTTTTTACTGTTATGATGCAGAATAAAGTGAATTTGACTTCTCCTATGATCCTTTTCCTGCTGTTAAACGCTGCACAGGAAGCTAGAATATTAACTTGTAGTACATTTAATGGGAGTTGTAGTTTTTTTGTGTGTGTAAATACTCATAAATTCAACTATGAAGTTCAGTAATAAAGCAGGTTTTAACATTTTTTATCTCTGCTGAAGAAGCTCAAACACCAGCTGTAACTTTACATATACAGACAATGAATGTTAATTAACAGCAGTAATATTATTATTACTACCATGAGTTTTACTTTCTACCACACTTTATTTCAGCTTCTCTGTTTGCTTGTTTACTACTTTAGTCTCAGGTAATAATTCTAGATATATTTTTTATGTTTTTTTAATGTTTAAACCAAACTGTTATTCCTATTTTATTTATTTATTTGCACCTACAGATTAAACTCTTGGTTTTAGACTCATTTACACCTTTAAATATAGAGAGTAAACTAAGAAACATTTTTTTAGTTAAAGTTAGTTTGGAGGTGATGTCGCTGCTACTTTACTCAACATTAAGATCTAATTTACAGTTTTAGAGTTGCTCTCTCTACCTGGAGGTCCAACATGCTGTCATTCTGCATTCTGGGAAATGTAGGCCACCTCAACTCATTACAGAACTACAGGCTCTGAGTGTCAATGAGTCAATAACGCCATAGAGCTTCAGTATAAGGTCTGTTTGGTGGATTTTAAGGTGGATTTTTGAGTCAGAGTTTGCAACTTTAACTGTTTTACTGTTGCTCTTTCTACCTTGAGGTCCAACATGCTGTCATACTGCATTCTGGGAAATGTAGGCCAACTCAACTTGTTAAAGAACTACATTTCAACCTTTAATAAGTAAAATAACTCCACAGAGCTTCAGAATCAGGTCTGTTTGTTGGATTTTAGAGTAAAAGTTTGCGATTTAAACTGTTTTAGAGTTGCTCTCTCTGCCTTAAGGTCCAACATGCTGTCATACTGCATTCTGGGAAATGTAGGCCAACTCAATTTGTTAAAGAACTACAACAATTTTACATTTTCAACCTTTAATAAGTAAAATAACTTCACAGAGCGTCAGAATCAGGTCTGTTTGTCGTGTTTTAAGGTGGATTTTTGAATAAGAGTTTGCAACTTTTACTGTTTTAGAGTTGCTTTCTCTGCCTTGGAGGTCCAACATGCTGTCATACTGCATTCTGGGAAATGTAGGCCAACTCAACTCATTACAGAACTACAGGCTCTGAGTGTCAATGAGGCACAAATTTAACATTTTCAACCTTTAACAAGTAAAATAACTTCACAGAGCGTCAGAATCAGGTCTGTTTGTCATGTTTTAAGGTGGACTTTTTCCTTTAATTAGCTTCAGCTTCTTCATCCCTCCTTCCTCCTCCTCTGCTGCACTCTCACATCCTACAAACAGCTGACTGAAATCATAACAATAGGATGATTGATTGACTGGTTGATTGATTGGATTGATTGTGTGCGAGCAGGACGATGATGGGATTGTTGTCTCTTCTTCTTCTTTAGCAAACAAACACAGAGCTCCACTTTCTTTTTTAAAAACTTTTTCTATTGTCCTTCGCCTCCGTTTCTTTTCAAAACTGACACAGTCCGGCTAAGGAGGGTTTTTTTTGGATGGCGTTGGCGCTCACTGCAAGTGTGATTTTGAAAAGCTGTCAGACACACACCTCCTCCTCTCCTCCCTTCATCCCTCCCAGCAGGAAACAAACCACCTCTTCCTCCCTCTCTTCATCTTTTCTTCCTCCTCTTCTTCTTCCTCGCCCCTGACAAACTGACAGATTCACGTACAGGCAGACAGAGAAAATAAAAACAACAGGAGATGCACAGAGAAGAAGAAGAAGAAGAAGAAGAAGAAGAAGAAGAAGAAGAAGAAGAAGAAGAAGAAGAAGAAGAAGAAGAAGAAGAAGAAGAAGAAGAAGAAGAAGAAGAAGAAGAAGAAGAAGAAGAAGAAGAAGAAGAAGAAGAAGGGTTGTTTATATACACTCAGAGTCACTCCATCACATCCTCCTCTTCATCCTCTCATCTCTCTTTTTCTCCTCCCTCCTTCATACACAATAGTTGTCCACTGTTGTCCATGTTTCCCCTACTCCTCCTCCTCCCCCAGGTAAGACCAGTCCTTTCAGGGTTCCCATAGCAACCGGCTGCTGTTTGTCAGCCAATGGAATCTCAGTCTCAGTCTCTATGGTAACCGGGCTGTGGAAGAGCCAATCTGATAAAGAGTCTGTGGTCCTCGTACGTCGGGTTATTTTACTGCACTGGAATGATCGGCCTCCTCTTCCTCCCTGCACCTCCTCTTCCTCCCTGCACCTCCTCCTCCTCATCCTGTGTGTGTGTCCGGAGGCGATTACTACCACCAAAAAGCAGGTGCCTCCTGGGTGCTCGGATGACTCAAGTAAATATTGATGTTGGCACTTTATGCACTTCAGTAACAGAGGGAGGATGGAGGAGGTTGGGAGGATGGAGGGAGGAGGAGGAGGGGAGCAGCTTTTTTTTATTGTTTTTTTTTTTTAATATCATCCTTCTTGTAGAAATATGTTCCCCGCCGCTGAAGCATCGGCATCGCCTCAGAGGAGAGAGAGAGTCAAAGAGGAGAGGAATGCTGTCCGTCAGAGAGAGGAGGGAGAGAAAGATAAAGAGAGGAGAGTAGAGGAGGAGAAAAAAAAGGAGGAAGACGGGAGGGAGAGGAGGGAGGGAGAGAGGAGCGGGCGTCACATTCATGCAGAGGTTCGTCACATGCTGAGTCGTCCCGTATTGTTTCTCTCTCCTCCTCCTCCTCAACGTCGTCGTCGTCATCGTCCCGTTCTTCCTCTCAGCAACTGGCAAGGTCCCACGGCAGAAAATAAACGACAAAAAAAAAACCTATATCGTGCTTATGATTGGTCATAATATCGAGTGTGTGTGTGAGGGCTGGGGGTCCGCACACACACTGCGAGGTGTGGCGGGCGGGGGTGATGAAGGTGAGGGGAATCGTCCTGTGGCTGAAGATGAGGAAGGAGTAAGAGGAAGGGGGGGTGCAGTGTGTGTGTGTGTGTGTGTTTGTGTGAGAGCTTGTGTGTGTGTGCGCCTGTGTGTGTGTGTGAGCGCTTGTGTGTGTGTGTTAATGTGGGTTGTTATGTGTGTGTGTGTATTCACAGGCCGTTGCTATTGCGGTGTGTGAGTGGAGGTTTGGAGAGCTCCACCACTCCGGCTCGGCCTTTCCCGATAACTTTAGGAGCGCGACGCAGCAGCTTCTGGGCTTCTGTGAACGCTTCAGTCAGCTCCTTCTTCCACTGCACGAACTCTGGATCACTCTGCACACACACACACACACGCACACAGGCACGCGGACACACACACACACAGGAACACACACACAGACAAACGCACACACACAAACACGCACAGACACACACACGCACACACAAACGCACGCACACACACAGGAACACACACACACACACACACACAGGCACACATACACAGGCACACAGACACACACACAGACAAACAGGCACACACACACACACAGGCAGGCACACACACACAGGCACGCACGCACACACAGGAACACACACACAGACACACACACGCACACACAAACGCACGCACACACACAGGAACACACACACACACACACACAGGCACACACACACACACAGACACACAAACAGGCACACACACACACACACAAACAGGCACACACACACAGGCACACACACAGGCGCACACACAGGCGCACACACACACACACACAAGCACGATCACACACACACACACACACACATAACAACCCAAACACACACACACACACACGCACACGCACACACACACACACAGAGTAAATAAAGGGATCAGCTCTTTATCTTTGGGGGTTTTTGGCTCCAACATTAAAAACAGAGGAGCAGGTTTTTAGGTTTTTTAGGTTTTTTTACCTCACACTGCAGAACGAACTGTTTCCCTCCTTTGATGCGCAGCAGGATGCACTTCTTGTCTTTAATCTGCGTCTCTTCCACCGTCACGATCTGCTCCATCGTCAGAAGGTTTTGCTGCAAACCGAAACCACAGTTACCATTTCATCACTTTTAAAAACCTTTAACTCCACTCTGTGATTGGTTCACTATCACTGGACATTAAACTCCTAAACTCACTTTAAGCTACATGATCAATAACTCTGAGCAATAATTCATCTTCTTTTTGGATTTTATATCATCTTTATGTTATTATTTGTTACACTTTATTTATTTTCTTTGTTGCACATTGAGCTGTTAACTCTCATCAGGTCCTGAATGATAATAAAGTTTATTTTAACTTGATTCATATCGGTTAAAGTATGAAAATATGATCAATAACCAGTCAGGAATGTGTACGATATCAGTATTTCTGGTACTTATCTGCAGAATATAACAATAATTCCTGATGATATAACTTCATTTACACAACCTCGACCCAGATAAATAAAATTAAACAATAAAAAAATGATGAAGTCATTTAAGTTTTAGCTAAAATATAAAGTTTAAAGTCTGAAAATAGTGAAAATGAGTCTGAAGTAACGTCTTAAAATGTCTTATTTTGTCCCAACAACAGTCTAAAACCCAAAAATATTTAGTTTACTATCATATATGACAAATAAAAACATTAAATCATCACATTTATATAGATGTATATATTGATTTACATATAATATATATTAGTAAGAAATCGTATGATGGTACGAACTAGTAATTAAAGTATTTGCATTAGTAAAGGAAATAATCATTATATAGATTATATATTCAATATCTATGAGGAAGCTGTTATTCTATCAATCATTGATTTATAAAGTAGCTGTGGGATTTAATAAGTGATCTTCTTCCCTCTCAGATGTTGATAATCTTGCATCATGCTTACTGTTATGTGTAAGTTCACTGTTTCCAGTCTGAACATTGTGCTTTGTTGTGCTTGTTTGTTTTTCTCTTTCAGATCAAATCATTCAGGTTTTATCTAAAGTCTAATGTCTGAAAATAGTGAAAATGAGTCTGAGGTTATGTTTTAAATTGTCTTATTTTGTCCCAACAACAGTTCAAACCCCAAAATATACAGTTTATTATCATATATAAGCACTAAATCATCACATTAAAGGATCTAAAAGCAACATTTATACTTAAAAAAATGACTAACACACTTAATGGACTAATTGTTTCAGCTGTAAACTGTAGGAATTATTATGATGTGATGTAATAATATTAACACAGTCTCTCTCTTCATGTCTACAGTGAGAGGAGGAACTTTACTGATGGTCACTTATAGATGGAAAACGTCTCCAAACACGAAGAAGAAACAACTAAACTCACAGCTGATGTTTCTGTCTACAGCAGGAAAGAGAGAAATATTCAGGATGTCTGAATGTAAATGTGAGAACAGTCAAAACAGACGGGGTCATTTTGACCCGGGAGGGCGACACGAAGGTTAAAGACTTTCTAAATATTTTCTACAGAAGCAGAATAAAGGTGATAAACTACTGTAAACATGAACATACAGACACCTTCACTTTATAATCTACTGCTGCAGGATCTTTAGGTGAATCTGCGTCCTGACTGGACTCTTTAAAAGTCTGCACAGAGTCAACATGAGATCTGTGGTTCAGACAATCCTCAGCACTCGTAGACTTCCTGAGAACAAGCTCGCTAAAGTCTGTGAGTTCTGAAAGAAGTCTGAACATTTCGGACCTGAGTTGCTGCACCTGAACGCCTCTCAGGTGTGAGGATGGGAGTTACTGTTGGTCTACGAGCAGCAGCAGCAGCAGCCGCAGTGTGTGTGTGTGAGGAGGGAGACACACACACACACTACTGATGGGGGGGGGGCAGACTACATCGCTATGACGACACAGCATCACGACGTGATGTCACACTCACCGCATCTCTGTTCATTTTAAAATGTTTAAGCCACTTGTCCTTCAGTGTGGAGACGAGACAGAGACAGACAGACAGATGACCATTGTACACAGACAGACAGGCGGCAGCAGAGCTCGCTCGCTTCAGGACAAACAGACAGACAGACGATGATGATGAAATGTGATGAAGCTCACCCGTGACTCTCCCTCGCCCCTCCACTCCACACGGTTGGGGAACAGATAGAAGTATCTACGCTGCCACTGAGTCAGGAATGGATTCCCCAGCTTCAACATGTAGCCGTGCATTATGCAGTCCTTCCCCAGAGCGTAGTCTGTACACACACACACACACACACACACACACACACACACACACACACACACACACACACGGCGGGACAGACACACGCACGCACGCACGCACGCACGCACGCACGCACGCACGCACGCACGCACGCACGCACGCACGCACGCACGCACGCACGCACGCACACACACACACACACACACACACACACACACACACACACACACACACACACACACACACACACACACACACACACACACACACACACACACACAGCGGGTCAGAGGTCACGTTACATCCAGCAATATTCAGTTCATAAACACTCTCACAGCTGAGTTTTCTCACTTTACATACTGTTTATATTCTGACTCATAATTAATCTCTACAAGATGTGCAATTAAAAAATATGTTAAAAATAGTTTTAAAAGCAGCATCAGGAGGACTTCCGGTATGGCGTTGAGGGGGTGAGACACGCACTACAGAGCTCCCAACGGACTTGTGAAATAACATTGTTGTAACATCAACCTGGTGTTAAATTTGCGTTTGTGGAACCATACGTTTAAGAAATAACTTTAACTGAGCTGTATGTTACTGCTGATATGACGAGTGTCAAGCATAAATCTTCGCAGCAAACTTTGGCACGGAAAGCTACTCTTGCTAACAAGCTTTCAGCAATGGCAGCGGAGGACAAGGCTCATGAGGAAAATATTGTATCCATGCCTCAACTCGTGACTGAACTTGATAAGCAGAGGTCGGTTCTAAAGGAGGACATCTCCATGTTAATTCAAGAGTCACTAAAACCTATCCAGACTTCGGTGGATGCTGTAAGGGATACAGTCAACTCGTTCCAAGCCAGACTAGCATCAACGGAGGCTATAGCGGGTGAGAATTTTGAGCGCCTGACTTCGGCTGAGGCAACCATAAAGTTTCTGCAAGTGGCTAATCAAGAGCTGATAGATCGGGTGGATGATCTCGAAAACAGGTCGCGCAGGACAAACTTGCGAATCGTGAACGTTCCGGAGGGCAGTGAGAATGGCAAAGATCCCGTTAAATTCATGGAAGAGTTACTCATGGACTGTGTGGGGTCGAGTGTTTTCACTGAGCGCCCTGAACTGGAGAGGGCTCATCGTGCCTTAGCTACTAAGCCGGCGAAAGATAAGCCTGCTAGAGCATTTGTGGTGTGCTTTCGAAGATTTCAACAGAAAGAAGCAGTGTTACATTGGGCGAGGAATAATGAGGTTAAGTTCAACAATGCTACCCTTCGATTCTATCCCGACCTGAGTGCTATCCTGGCGAAAAAACGCAAGGCGTTCAATGGAGTTAAGCGAGCATTGTATGAGAAGGGAGTGAAGTTCAGCCTGATGTATCCCGCTCGTCTGAGAGTGACTTTGGGGAAGGAGACGCTTACGTTTGATTCACCGGACGACACAAGGGAATTCTACAAGAAGCGCATTATTGGGTCCAACGAGGGAGAGGAAGTGTTGGACTAATACGAACTCTGAGGAACTGACCAAAGTTACACGAAAGCGAGGTACTCTGCTACTGATAAGCAGAGTCGCTTCTTTTGGTAAGCAAAATGTATGGCACTTTTATAATGATGTAAATTTATAATTTGGGACCTTTGTAGATGATGCGGTTCTAAGGTGATGTTCACCGGTAAGGCATCTTTAGCGAGCCTGCAGTTTATCCCATCCTGGGATCTAGACATAGGCAGTTCACGCGCTATGGGTTTCAGTTTGTGTTGTGTGGGGGGAGGGGGGTTTAGGGGTATGGGAAGTTGCGTCTTTGGTTTTTATGGTGAGTCAGTTATGTTAAACACACCTAGCCTACCAGTTGTATACTTTTTATGAATGATAGGCTTAATCAAGTATCAGGTGAAGCAGTCAGATTGATAAATTGGAATGTCAGGGGATTGAATGGGCCTGTGAAACGAGCAAGAATATTTGCACATTTAAAATGTTTGAAATGTGAAATTGCTTTTTTGCAAGAAACTCATTTGTTAGTGAAAGATCAGCTCAGATTAAAGAAAACATGGGTGGGGCAAATATTTCATTCAAGATTTGACCATAAGTCTAGGGGGGTGGCTATTCTGATACATAAAAAAATCCCTTTTAGCCCAACAAAGGTAATAGAGGATGTACAGGGCGATATGTTATTGTAGTAGGATCTTTATATTTTAAGCCTGTCATACTGGTGAATGTTTATGCTCCCAATTGGGACGATGAAGGTTTCATAGAAAGACTGATAGCAGCCATGCCAAGTCTCAATTCCCATTCTCTCATATTTGGAGGTGATTTAAATTGTACAATTAATCCATCTATAGATCGTTCGAATCCGAAATCTAACTCTCCCTCCAAAATGGCAAGGAGATTGTCAATGTTTATGGATCAGGTGGGATGTATCGACCCATGGCGTTTTTATTTCCCCACAAGCAATACTTATTCTTATTTTTCCCATGTACACCATACCTATAGTAGAATTGATTACTTCTTTATTGATAGTGCAATGTTATGTTTTGTTAAAAATACTGAATATTCATCTATAATTGAATCTGACCATGCCCCGGTACTTTTAGATCTCTCTTTCACACACAAAAGCACTGAATACACTCCTTGGAGATTGGACACTTCTTTATTGAAAGATAAGGGATTTATCCAAAGGATCTCATCAGCCATTGATGATTTTCTTACATTTAATGATGGTGATGAAGTGTCTCCTTCTGTTTTGTGGGAGACACTTAAAGTGGTCATTAGGGGAAATATTATCTCATATAAATTCATGCTAAATAAAAGCAGATGTTGGGAGCAAGAAAGATTGATCAAAGCTATACAGCTGATAGATAGGCAATATTCAGCCTCTCCATGCCCAGAACTGTACAAGGAAAGAGTGGAACTTAAGGCTAAATATGAGTTATTGGCATCGGAAAAAACTGAAAGGATGTTGTTAAAATCACGAGGTATCATGTATGAACATGGGGGAAAAGCGGGTCGGCTTTTAGCCCACCAGTTAAAAAGCAGATCATCTCAGCAACATATCTCATGTATTATGAAAGATAATGGGGAAGTTACAGTTGATCCTGGAGAAATTAATGACGCATTTCAAGCATTTTATGCAAAGCTATATTCATCTGAGGCTCCTAAAGACAATACAGTTATGGAAACATTTTTCAACAATTTAAAGGTGCCCAGAATTAATGCAGTCAGTAGAGCAGAATTAGAATTGGATATAAGGCACACTGAAATTGCGGACTCAATTAGGTCCATGCAAAATGGAAAGGCACCGGGTCCTGATGGATACCCAATTGAATTTTTCAAGACATTTTCTGAGCAACTAATTCCACTTTTACTAAGGATGTTTGACTTCTCAAAAGATAATGGTACTTTACCTAGGACTTTAACAGAAGCCTCCATAACTTTACTATTAAAACCAGGCAAGGATGGAAAGGAATGTGGGTCTTATCGCCCTATCTCTCTCCTCAATTGCGATATTAAGATATTATCAAAAGTTCTTGCACGCCGTTTGGAAAGAGTTATGCCAGAGGTGATTTCCCCAGATCAAACAGGTTTTATGACTGGGCGTCACTCTTTTTCTAATGTGCGTCGCCTTTTAAATGTGCTATACTCTCCTGCATCCAGTAGGGAGGCTGAAGTTGTCATTTCTTTAGATGCTGAAAAAGCATTTGACAGGGTGGAGTGGAGTTTTTTGTTTGAGTGCTTGAGCAGGTTTGGTTTTGGCCCTAGTTTTAGGTCATGGATTGAGCTTTTGTATTTTAGCCCAAAGGCTTCAGTAGTCACCAATAGGAATTGTTCAGAATTCTTCTCCTTAACAAGGGGGACACGTCAGGGATCGCCAATAAGTCCACTGTTGTTTGCTTTGGTTATTGAACCTCTTTCTATTATGCTTAAGTTAAAGCAGGAAATATGTGGAGTTCGGAGATGGGGACTGACACATAAGGTATCGTTATATGCGGATGATTTATTATTGTATGTGTCAGATCCTATAAATTGTATTCCCCATGTGCTGAACATATTGCAAACATTTAGTGTATTTTCTGGGTATAAATTGAATTTAACTAAAAGTGAGTGTTTTCCTATAAATGCCTTGGCCCGATCTCTTCAGGACTCAGAGTTACCATTTTGTATGTCCAGAGATGGGTTTAAATACTTAGGTATTAATTTGACTCAAACCTTCCCTGAATTATACCATAAAAACTTCACTCCACTAGTAAGTAAAGTAAAGGCTGACTTCCAGAGATGGAATGCCCTTAATTTGTCTTTGGTTGGTAGGGTTAACTGTATTAAAATGAATGTCCTCCCTAGATTTCTTTATCTTTTTCAATGTCTTCCCATTTTTTTGGCCAAAACATTTTTTCAGACTTTGGATGGGTATATCACATAATTTATTTGGGCAAGCAAAGCTCCTAGAATTCAAAAGAGATTCATGCAAAGGCATCGTGCCACTGGAGGCCTGGGGTTACCAAATTTACAATTTTACTATTGTGCGGCAAACTGCCAGAAGATACTTTATTGGTGTCAGTCATCTGATATGGATTGGTGTGAATCTGAAAATAACTCTTGTCTTTCGACATCACTCCCAGCTTTAGTAACTTCTAAAATCCCTCTAACTATTTCAACACATACTTCAAATCCAACGGTCATTAACACTTTGCGGATTTGGCAACAATTTAGAAAACATATGGGTTTACCTAATTTCTCCATTCAAGCCCCAATATGCAATAATCATTCATTTATTCCAGCTAGACTAGATGCTACTTTCCTAGTATGGAACAGGCAAGGTCTTGTCAGATTTAAAGATCTTTATAAGGAAGGTATATTTGCAAGTTTCAGTGATATATGTGAAAAATGTAATCTCTCCCGCTCAAGTCATTTTAGATATTTTCAAATTCGCCAATTTATTCGTAGTAACACGACTGATTTTCCAAATAAACCAGATCCATCTGCCTTGGAGGATATCTTGGATTTGTCTTGTAATTTAAAGGGACTCATCTCCAGAATTTATAACATTATTACTTGCCATGGTGATAATATTTTGGATAAAATTAGAGCAAAGTGGGATGATGAACTGGGAGAGGCAATACCAGATGGTATATGGGAGGAGGCTGTGTGTAGGGTCAATGGGACTACGTCCTGTGCTCGGTTAAGCCTAATCCAGTTTAAAGTTTTACATAGGATGCACTTTTCTAAAGCTAAATTAGCAAAAATATACGTAGGCATGGATGAAACTTGTAGCAGGTGTCATAGCGCTCCAGCAACTTTGACCCATATGTTCTGGTCATGCCCATGCTTGGATGACTTTTGGTCAGGCGTATACAAAACGTTATCAGAAATGATAGAAATAGAATGTGAGCCCAATGTGTATACCCTCAATTTTTGGAACAGTACTGGATGACCAGATAGGTCGTTCCAGGTACAAAGATATATTAGCTTTTTCCACTTTGATTGCTAGGCGGCAAATTCTTTTACTTTGGAAATCCCCAAAACCACCAAAAGTGGCTGTATGGTTGACTGATCTTATGATGTATCTTAAATTGGAAAAGATAAAGTATGCACTTAGAGGGTCCAATGAACGTTTCTATGGTATCTGGAACCCAGTAATTACATATTTTGAAAAACTTAAGACCCTTCCTGACATTTCCTAATGACATGCAATGCACTAGGACACTGATGTTATGGGCCTGAAGAGTTCTGCAAATACTTTATTTTTATTTATTTATTTTTTTGTATTTCTACTATGTCTGTAGGTGTGTGATCGCATGTGTATTTTTAAATTTATTTTTCTTCTATTATGGTATGTGATGGTTATAGGTGTACTAATGACTCACTAATGTATTCTGTTTGGTGACATTTGAAGACGCATAGGGGTTCTGTTGGGGAGGGAGGGTGGGAAGGGGGGGTTATATTTTGTAAAAGAAAGACAACAAATTGCTTTTCCTTTCACAATGTAACCTTGTTGTTCTTGGTTAATAAAAAGAGACTTCAAAAAAAAAAAAAAGCAGCATCAGGTTTGTTAAAATGTACATTTAGTATTTTCGTTGGTTTTATATCATTTGAAATGACATTTGCACCATTTTTTACCAAAAGTAAGACTGAATGCTCCTGAAAATGTCAAATGGTGTAACCACAAAAGAATGATACATATTACATATTTTATCCTCCTAGAAAGAAAGAAAGATAAAGGAGAAAGAGGAGAAAGAAAGAAAGAAAGAAAGAAAGTAAGAAAGGAGGAAGAGGAGAAAGAAAGAAGAAGGTAAGAAGGAAAGAAAGAAAGAAAGAAAGAAAGAAAGATGAAGGAGAAAGAGAACAATTGTATTCCATTACCTTTATTTAATATAAAAAGTTATAATGTAAGATCATGCCAAACTAGTTGATATGGTGTTTTATTGAGAATTTACTGTTTTTAAGCAAGTTGAATTTGGTACATAGTTTTTATGGTTACACAACTTAGACATTTTTGCCATAATCCTCTAATATATTGTCTCAAAATGGATTAAAAGCAGAAATTTGATGCTGGGTCCACAAAAAAAGAATGTGTGCAAGTTATTCACACATTTATTTTCATATTTTAACCCCATTAAATTTGACTAAACCACATGAACATAAAACAAAACCTCATTGACCCAGATATTCTTCTTCTTACCTTCTTCGTGGCCCAGCTGCTTATTCTTGGCTCTCTTTCGAGCTTCGTTCTTGTCCGTGTCTGAGTTAACGGCCTCGTAGACCGTCTCCGCCACTTCCTGCTGCCAGCGCTCCGATATGACCAGAGGGAAGTTCTTATAGAGCTCCTGGTCACTGTCCAGCAGCTGAGGACACACACAGGTAGTCACAGATATGTTTTATTATCTTATTTATTTAAGCAGGTATGTATTCCACTGAGATGGAAGCAGCAGCACATGATGTAATATAAATGACAAGATTAGAAAATAGTAAGAGAAACAAAAGATAAACTATCAGAAATGTATAAAGTTCAGATGTTTTGTGATAAAAACAGACGATAAATAAGTAACATAGACGCTGTCCAATGGTTTCAACTGGATAAATATCACTGTTCAGGTAAAGTTTCTTTTTGATTCTGAACATTTTTTCTTCATTACTTCAGTGGCTTGAGCTGCTGCTGGGCAATAAATAAATATTATATAGATATGGTGTTAGTGGATAAAGACAGATAATAGAACAGTCTGTTAAGCTCAGAAAATGATATTTTTACTGTAATGCAGCCTTTAAAAGCAGGAAAAGACACTTATACTATATCATGTTATTATGATGTTCAATATCTACTATATCTATAAAATATCACGATATCGATATAATATTGATTTATTGGCCAGCCCTATCGTGTTGTATTAACTGTCTTTTATCCACTTAGTCATTATATCCACATTACAAATGATTATTTATCAAAAAGCACCGATAGTCATTCCTACAATATTGAATAAAAATATTGATATTGAGGTATTTGGTCAAACATATCCTGATATTTGATATTCTGCCATCATGATATTCAAAATCTATAAAATATCACCATATCTATATATTAGTGATTTATTGCCCAGCAGTAGCTCAAATCACTGAAGTAATGAGGTTCAAACTTTACCTGAACAGTCTGTGTGTGTGTGTGTGTGTGTGTGTGTGTGTGTGTGTGTGTGTGTGTGTATCTATATATTATTTTCTAGCTGTTTTTGTCATTAATAGTATCACACAATGAAAAAGCGATGTAACTTTTAATCAGAATAAGGTTGATTTTGAGTTTGGATGAATCTTGAAGTGCTATAAACTTGCACGTTTTGCCAAATCACTGCAAAAAAGAAACAAAAAAATCAGATTAAACTACAAATTACTCTGAAATGTTAAAAAATCTGCTGCAAAAACAAGAATTTTTTATCCCGACAAAAAACCTGTTAAATCCTGCAGAGACTGTAAACTCACTGCTGCTCGTCATTAAATCAACTTCCTCTCATTTTAAAGTAGAGTTTCCTTCTACTAGAAAAATGTTTCCACTCATCTAAAACATACTAACACACTAACAGCAACATAAAGACATAAATAAATAAAACTCAATAAATATTCATCTAATGTGTTTCTATTCTCTTTCAGATCAGATTCAGATAAACTTGAATGTCCTGAGGGAAAAATGTCTTCACAGAGCTGCAGTCAGCCCATACATAACAATAATATAATAATATAATAATATAATAATATAACACAACACTGACAGGACGATGCATCTGATTTGTTCACATTTAGTTAAATGGTTTCTATTAAAAATGAATCAGCTGTTAGTGTCACTGATTAAACAGTGATACTGGATCATTCTTAAGTTTTCTGAGATGATTTATGGAGGTTTAATAGCGACAAAAACATCAGAGATAACCAGGAAGTGTAACGCTGTGTTCAGTTTGTACTCGGACGTCAGAATTTCTGAGTTTGGATTTCAAGCTCGGACGGTCGGAAGAACCTCATAGTTGTAGGTTTGTGTTCATACTGTGTGTTCAGCGTGTCACCAGAATTCAGCTCAACCACTAAGTCAAAAAGCTGGAAAATGGCAGAAAGAGAAACTCAATTATATCACCAAACACTCGCTGCTAAAGGCTCCGACACATCCAAACATCTACAGGATACTCATCCATCTCTGTTTGCCCAAATCAAGGTAACAACTATACATAGACATACATACATATAAGATATAAGCCTGTCTTTCTTTTCCTGTTAACCTTTATAAATGATCTTAATGTAGCCAAACAAACATTAGACTTGTATATTAACCATTAAAGCTCATTTTTAAGTAGACATGATGGGTAATATTAACTTTTACAGTCTTTTTTTTTTTCATACTTATATAAGTATTTAGCATATTATGTTGGTTTCAAATGGCAGCTACTGTGAATTCAAACTGGGCATACTATTCCCAACCTAATTTATTTCTTTATTTTCTATTATTATTTCTTATATATAGTTTGTCCACAAAGTCTCTTTACAATTTAAAAATTACAAAAGCAATTGATGAGATATGTTAATCAGATTTGTTCTATGTACTCAGCGGTTATCAAAGTTTTTAATCACATTGCCTTTGTGTATCGTGTATATACATAACATATATAAATAAATGTGTTATATTGTAATGAGTGAAGTCTTGTATTTGCAGGACCAAAAGAAAGTGTGTGAATAAAACATTTAATTAGAAAATGCTCCTCTCACAATAATCTAGACACTAAAAATCTTATTAGTGTCTCATTAAATCAGTCGTACACTCAGCAACTTTCCCAACTTCTATCTGTGGATGTGTTGTTATTCTTCATTAACTGGTTTTTCTATCAATGTCTGAACTGGTTTCTGGTTTTCTGACACATTCTCAGTGAGACGAGTAAACTGAATTATTTGGGGTCATTTCTTGTATTCTCAGTGATAATTTGGTGCAGTCTCAGGTTAGCTGCTGTTGAACACAGTGCAGCAGATACAGTCATACATAAAGAGTTATATTTGTAGATAGTGACAGTCTCCATAAATAAGTTATCATAGTATTGTTGCAGAAAGTTTTCCATACGTTACGTCCTCCATCGTTCACAAACAGGAAATCTACTGAAGTGAATAAAAACTGTGTGTGTGTGTGTGTGTGTGTGTGTGTGTGTGAGAGTGTGTTTTTACCTTGATGCCCTTCGTGTCCTCCTCATCGAACGAGCCGATGTCGAAAGCATCCGCGGCGTTCACCTCTCCTCTGGGAGGGATTAAAGGAGGAGAGTACTGCAGACGGAGAAGAGAAAGAGAGAGGGAGGGAGGGAAGGAGAGAGGGAGAGGAAGAAAGAGAGAGAGAGAGAGAGAATGAGAGAGAGAAAGAAAGAGAGATTGAGAGAAGAGAGAAAGAGGGAGACCGAAAGAGACAAATATGGAGAGCGAAAGAGAGGGAGGGAGAGAAAGAAA
>NC_084984.1:16085962-16238178 GCF_963691925.1 Scomber scombrus
ATACTAGTGTAAAAAAGACTCTAGTAAAAGCAGACGTCCTGATTCAACTCTTTACGCCAGTAAAAGTAAGACTTAGTTTAATGACTTAGAAGTCGCCAAATGACTTACTTTAACGAATTTCGTTAGTTTATATAATGCAGATTTGTAAAATATTACTTTTATGAAGGTAGCAGTCACCGACAATAAACTTAGCATTTCATAATTGTGGTAGCAGCGGTGCAGCAGATGTAATGAAGTCCACGCAGCACGCTGGATGCAAACTAATATTAAGCCTTTAGCCTTTTCATTATAATGTCCATGGACATAAACTGAGTTAATTCATTAGAAGGATGCAATTGAAGATACCGTACATTTTACAGGACCTCTGACAAATCATTGTCACTGTCAAACCAAGAAATAGCCCATGTGACATACCCCGTCTAGTGATTCAAAACAGGACGCGCTATTTACAGTAATACATAGTATTTCAATGGACGGTGTAAATAATGTAAATAATGTCACGACTATTTTACTACATATTTCTTACTACTATTGTTCTTATAGTTTTTTGTTTGTTTTTTTGTATTTATTATTTATTGTTCTTTATTCTTTTCTTATTGCTGCTATTATATTCTGACACTGATACTGGGTTTCCGTTATCCGGTAATTACAAAGTCAAAAGTCAAAATGAAATGAAATGAATGACGTTGGCGCACAACGGGTTATGAATGGAGGGGGATCTCCCACTCGAGGCACCCCCCGAAACGTCACTTTCTCGTAGCCAATCGTAAGCCCTGTTGAGACCGACTGGTTTACACAATCCTTCTCCTGTCGGATTACCTCCGAAATCATCATCCAGCGTGTCATTGTCAAAAGAAAGTAAAATAGATAAAACTTTGAACTCGCTTGAGAAAACACGTCTCTGTCCGTGCTGCTAACATTAACTTCAGCTCCAGTGAGTCTGTTCAATACTTTTATTTTATTGGCAATATGTTATAAAACATAATTGTTAAAATAATTTGATCATAATGAGAGCAGGCGTAATAGAGCCGTGGGAGGAAAAATTCAAAGGATTCACAGTTTGCCATGAGACATGCACAGGTGTGGGGGGAGGGGGCATTCGCTTTGAAAGACAATGGAACAGGCTCCCAACCATCCCCCCAAACCCATCATCACCCCGCCAAATCCGCACCCCTTCTCAGAAAGTACTGTAGTTGCAACGGCCATGAACACTCTTGCGTGATTTGTGTGGCAATGGAACCAAATAGCCCATTAAGCCCAAACAAAAAGTTAAGCAATGATAATGCTAATAAAGTGGATGGGCTTACCTGACTTACAGCATGCACTGAATAGACCGGGGTTGGCTTGCACATTTTTCAACAATTCTACAATTCACAAATTAGCAGACGCTCAACTACTCATTCTCAGCTTTAGCACTCTGGCATAATTTGTGTGAGAATATTCAAACCAGCATCAAATGAAAGGTTAATCATCCTTTAAATTCCTTGTTTTTACGTTTGTTTCTAATTTCTCACTGTCAAATGTTTATTTTCATATAAATAAAGCTGCGTTGCCTTGTCTTGCCTTGCCTAAAATCAAATACAGTCGTTTACGTTTTTCCATTTCGTATAATTGATCTGAGCCTAAAATTGAAATATGAAAAGCAATTTTTCTTTCTTTTTTGTGTTAGATTCAAAACAAATAACAAAATAATCAGTCAGTAGGCTATTTAATTTTTTGATTTGAAAATGTGTTCCGATTTTTTGCAGTATGAACTCTTGCCAAATCCTGTCACGCACACTTTGTTTCTCTTTCTAGCACAAACATCCCATTCATTTTCCTTTCTTCACTGCTAAACAATAAACACACTTTTAAAATACTCTACAGGCAAACACACTTCCTGTTAACCAAGAGAACATCATTAAACACATATTAAACTCATGGCACATAGCAGAGAACCATAGAATTATCGGTCAAGATTTGATTTCCATCATATAACAATCTGAAGGTTGTAAATTCAGTTATTTTCGGGTTGTATGCATTTACTTAACAAAGTTATGAAAATGCAGCAGAGTTTTTCCGCTGAAAACATTGTCAATAAGTAACTGTTACTGAAAAGACTCGAACCCAGGTCTCCCGCACTAATGACGGACACGCTGCCCGTTACGCCACCGCTCCGGTCCTATATTGTAATGTGTCTAACTGAGAAACTTACGCTTGTATGCTTTCACAGTAAGTTTACTGGTTCGGATGACCAGTAAAAATTCATAGAATATGTGGGCTATTCTGTGACAGAAGCGCCATCACCTGGTCATACCCTGTATTACAATGAATAGGTGGGTTTACAGGAAAAGATAGACACGCCCAGGAGAAGGAGGGGGTTGCTGAGTCGGCTGGCAGCCGGCTGGGAGTCAGCTGCCATTCAGCTGGCTTTCAGCTTGAATGGGAACTTTCAAGGGGCTTCATCTGTATGTGTGTGTGTGTGTATATATATATATATATGTGTGTGTGTGTATGTGTATGTGTGTGTGTGTATATGTGTGTGTGTGTGTCGTACCCTCTGCCCTGACAGCCCAGCCTCTTAGAGACGTCTCTCTGCAGCAAACCCTCCAGCAGATCTTTGAGCTCGGCGGTGAACGAGTCCGGCAGCTCCACATTCTGAGAGAAGAAGAAGAAGAAAAGAAGTGATGAGGGAACACATCGACACGAGCTGCACCCGTTACTGTACCAGCACGACTCGGCCTCTCGCCCTTTTATTATTATTTCATTTTATATTTAATTCCTTTTTTTTTTTGTCTGCTGCAAGACGTTTCAGAGAGCAGGATCCGCTCTCTTCCTGTCCTCTCAGCCTGCTGTCTGCTTCCTTTGTGTTTATGTAATGAGTCCATTCATCATGTTTAATAAACACTAAGACATATAGAGATATATTTAGCCTGAATCACAGCATTTTTACCCCTCTCTCTCTCTCACACACACACTCAAACGTAGATGAGGATTAAAAAGAGGGATAAACTACATTAAGTAGCCAGATTCAAAATCCTAATCTGGATTTATTGTGATATGAACGATCATACTTTCTATGTTTAGAGGTCCTGCTCGGCCAAATACTGCCTATAAGTGTCTGTGTGTGTGTTTGTGTGCGTGTGTGTCTCATTTGCTTCGAGTCCTGACAAAACACACAAACAGACAGATATGTTGGACGTGTTCCCGCCCTGATAGACAACCACTGCTGCTGGCGAGCAGCGAGGCCGTGGTGGAAACTCACTTTCGGTTTGTCATTGTGAACTCGACTCTGGCTCGGATGTGGGGGGGGGGGGACACAGATGTGTCACTGGGTGGGCTCAAAGGACTCCATTCATCCTGAGCGTTTGCTGAATTTGACCCGTTACATCAAAAAGGTTCAACTGTATACGCCACCTCCCCAATAAACACATCATTGTGTACTTACTGTTAAATTCAATGAGTGTTGTTATATCTTCTAATTATTCTCTCATATAAACCTAAAATGTGTTGAAACTTTTAGGTTAATTAACTCTTACATACTGTTCATATTCCGTCCCATCTTTATTATTCCTTTATAATTAATACCTGTACTAAAAGGGTCCAATTTAACCCTTTTTTTTTTTTTTTTTTTTTTTTTTTTACATAAGAGAACTGTAAAAACACCATATACACATTTATTTTAGCTGGACTTTTCCTAATGTGACCTGAAGTCTACCCAAAAAAAATCTAACATGTTATATTCTTCATATTCTAAATAAACAGAATACACTCTGACAGCTTCATGAAGGATCAATCAAACATGTATTAATGATTGATGGGGGAATTTATGAATGTGAATTATGAGTCAGAATATGAACAGTATGTGTTGTTAAACCAAGTCAAATGAACATTAAGTGTGTTTTTCTTGCTGTAACGATTCTTCCTGTTCATACTGACCATTAGAAGATCCCTTCATAATGTTTACAATGGAAGTGATGGAGGACTAAATCCACAGTCCTCCATCTGTGGAAAAAATGGATTTAAAAGTTGATCTGAAGCTAATATGAAGCTTCAGTCGTCCAAAATGAGTGGAAAGAAAGAAAGAAACAGAAAGAAAGAAAGTTGATTTGAAGCTAATATGAAGCTTCAGTCGTCCAAATGAGTCAAATCTTCATCTTCTATGACTTACTCTGACTGCTGAAGCTCAATAGAAACTGATCATCTACTTTTATAAATGCATCACTTTCTCCTTCTATCTCCTTTCCACACACGCAGGTAAAGTTTGACTCGTATCGCTCCTCAGGGTCTCCTCTGTGTGTGCTCACACACACAGCAGCGTACACACAGGGGTATAAACATGTGTGTGTGTGTGCGTGTGCTTTAGGTATTATATGTACAGTAAACATGGGCTGAACCTGTGTGTGCTCGGCTTAAATAAAGACTCATACGTGCTTCACACGTTATTTACACACACACAGGCTTCTGGTCATGTGTTGTCTGTGTGTGTGTATGTGTGTGTGTGTGTGTGTGTGTGTGTGTGTGTATCTGCCATACGACACACGCAGGGTGCAGGAGATGAAGATGATGAAGTCTTACCATGGTGAGCGTCATGCGGTCAATCTCATGTTTGTCTTTGGTCTTGTGCTGTCTGAAGGGACTGTGCCTGGATGGAGGGAAGAAAAGGAGAGGGAGAGAGAGAGAGAGAGAGAGAGAGGGAGAGAGGGAGGTTATTATTTTATTGTTTTCTTCTTTTTCTTTTTGTAACATTACTGTTATTCTTCCTACAGCTTTAGAAACACTATTCAAACTGTCATACTAATAAAGCACTTTGAGTTTAAGAGGAGAGAACGAGGGAGAGGAGAGAGGAGAGGAGAGAGGGGAGAGAGGGAGAGAGAGAGAGAGGGAGATAGAGAGAGGAGAGAGAGAGAAGAGAGAGAGAGAGAGAAGAGAGAGAGAAGAGAGCGAGAGAGGATAGGAAAGAGAGAGTGAGAGAGACAGAGTGTGAGAGAGAGAGAGAGAGAGAGAGAGAGGGGGGAGAACGATGCTGACACTGTGACTGGAGATTATTGGGGGTAAAATAAGGACAGAAGAGGAGGAGGGAGGAGGGAGGAGGAGGAGGAAGAGGAAAAAGAGGAGGAGGAAGTAGATGTGAGAGCAGGTGTGAAAAACAAGCAAACCCAGAATAAATCAAGACACTCGCTGCCAATCAAACCACACTGAACCCTTCGTCTGTTTCCTTTCTTTCTTTCCTTCCTTTCTTTCTTTCTTTTCTTTCTTTCTTTCTTTTTCTTTTTGGTGTGTGTTAAAACTGCAGCTGGTTATAAATATTACAACAACTTTAAATGAAGAAATGTTAATCTGAGATGACCCAGATACTGTTGCACTCTAATTAACACACACACACACACACACACACAGACACACACACACACACACACACACACACACACACACACACACACACACACAGTGTGCTGACTGAGCTTTAAAGCAGTGTTTCATAGACAACGCTGCACAGTTATTTAATGCAGTTTGTGGATGATGGTGATTTTTTAAATTGTATTTTTAATTTATTTCTTTTGATATTTTAAAATGTTATTCTACTTTATTATTATATATATTTTATTTTATTATTAAAATCATTCTATATATTTTTAAATATTTTTATCGATTTTATTCGTCTCTTTCTTTTGTGTTTTTAATCTTTTTTTAACCTAGTTTTGACCTAACTTTTAATATTTTACATTTTAACTTTTTTAAAAAAATGTAAAAATGTTTTCTCACTTTCTCTCATGTGCATTCATCTCAAATTGTTCTGTTTTTATTCCTTTTCTTTATGTTGTCACTTGTTCTGTCTTATTATCAGCACTTTACATGCATTAACCTGTATAAAAGCTGCACAATAAAGTCTGATGGATTGATGGATTGATGGATGGATTGATTGATTGATTGATTGATATCAATCTGACGGGAACTTTGACCACATTTAACATCGATATCCAACATCAACTGTATAAAAATCACAGAAAAAACATAATCTTACCCTATTACGGGAACCCATTTTCTCAGTATACTGACTGATACATTGATCATTTTCAGTGTAAACTAATTTGATCTCTTCTTAAATTACTGTTTCTGCACATCTACATTTTATTACAGCTATAAAGCAGAAATGTGTGTTTTTACTACTGTCTCTTCATTTCTCCTCTTTTAATATGAGCATGTGAGTCCCTGACGTTCACTGAGAAGAACTGAGACTATTTTCACTTCAATTTAAGGTTGTTTTTTTCTCTTTCTCATCAAGTCAGCAGAGGAGCTTTAGAGAGGCAATTTGGGATTAAATTGTTCCTCTCTCGAAACGCAGAGAGACAGAAAGAAAAAAAAAACGAGTGCAGCTGCAGAACAGCTTAATTGGAAGAATTCACACAGGAGGAATTTACACAGACGTGTTTTGATCCAATAAGAGCGAGCCGAGTGAAAACACAGATAAATCAAAAAGTGGAGCGACATCTTTATTCAGGATGCAGAGAGAGAGAGATCGGCTTAGAGGAGGAGAAAAGATAGATTGGTTTAGTGGGAGAGGAGGAGAGGAGGAGGAGAAGAGAGGAGGAGGAGAGAGAGAGGGGAGAGTAGAGGAGAGGAGAGAGAGATCGGCTAAGTGTGAGAGGAGGAGAGGAGAGGAGGAGGGGAGGAGGAGGAGAGAGAGAGGGGGGGGAGAGGAGAGGAGAGGAGGAGGAGAGGAGAGAGAGAGAAAGGAGGATGAGAGGAGAAGATTAGGAGGAAAGGAGGATGAGAGGACAAGAGGAAGAGAGGAGAAAAGAGGAGGAGGAGATAGAGAGGAGAGGTGGAGGAGAAAGGAGGAAGAGAGAGGAGTAGAGAGGAGAGAGAGAGGAGGAGAGGAGGAGGAGAGGAGAGAGAGGAGAGGAGAGAGAGAAGGAGATGAGGGGAGAGAGAGAGAGAGAGAGGACGAAAGGAGAGAGAGAGAGAAAGAGAGAGGGAGAGAGAGGAAAGGAGAGGAGGAAGACAGGAGAAGAGGAGAGGAGAGAGAGAGAGAGAGAGAGGAGGAGAGGAGGAGGAGAGGAGAGAGAGAGAGGGGAAAAGGGGAGAGGAGAGGGATATAGAGAGAGAGGGGAGGAGGAGAGAGAGATCGGCTTAGAGGAGGAGAGGAGGAAGAGAGGAGAGGAGAGGAGGAGAAGAGAGGAGAGGAGGAGAAGAGAGGACAGGAGGAGAGAGAGAGAGCGAGAGAGAAAGAGGAGGAGGAGAGGAGGAGAGGAGAGGAGAGGAGAGGAAGAGAGAGAGAGATCGGCTTAGTGTGAGAGGAGGAGAGAGAGACGAGAGGAGAGGAGAGGAGGAGGAGGAGAGGAAGAGAGGAGAGGTGAAGGGGAGGAGAGGAAGAAAAGAGAAGAGGAGGAGGAGAGAAAGTGAGGAGAGGAGAGCGAGACAGAGAGGAGAGGAGGAGGAGAGGAGAGCGAGACAGAGAGGAGAGGAGGAGGAGAGGAGGAGGAGAGAAAGAGAGAGAGGAAGAAAAGAGAAGAGAAGAGAAAGAGAGAGAGGAGAAGAGAGGAGAGGAAAGGAGAGTGGGAGAGGAGGAGAGGAGAGAGGAGAGGAGAGGAGGAGGAGAGTGGGAGAGGAGAAGAGGAGGAGAGGAGAAGAGGAGAGGAGGAGAGAGAGTGAGAGAGAGAGAGAGAGAGAGAGAGAGAGAGAGAGAGAGAGAGAGAGAGAGAGAGAGAGAAAGGATGAGGAGAGTTAATGACACACTGCATCCAAATCTTCCAGCCGTCTCTAATTGTTCAACTGAAGCCAAACGACATCAGAAACCTTCAATAAATCAGAAGTTTGGACTCTCAGAGGAGAAAGCGATGATTTAAAAGAGTCGAGAGGCTCGTTTTAAATCAGAGAAGCGTGTGGAGTGGAGTGGTGATCTTCACTTTATTAAACATCTCTGGAAAGTTTTGAAAAGAGAAAACAAACTAAAGATGAGATTATTGAACCAATCAGTAGAGAATGATGATTATCTGGTTCATATTGTTGGATATTATATATAATTCATAAAGTGCATCACATTATCATTATTATTATTATTATTATTGTAATTATCATAATGATTATTATCTAGTTTGTCCACCTTAAACAATGAACTGATTATTAAAACACATTATATTTATGTCAGTTGATTAATAACCTGATAACTGCAGCTGTAACTAACATAAGATACATGACAAATACTTATTACTTTTTAATGACATTACTATTGTAGCTATTGTTTTGAAAAGTGTGACGCTAATGAAGTTATTATTATTATTATTATAATTATGATGCTGATAAGTATTATCATTATTATTATTAGTTTGTCCAGCAGAGAGTAATAATGAGTTTGTTTCTCCACTGTAAAAAGTTCCTGCACACTTTTTCTAATCAAAACTTTATCAACAAGTATTTATTAAAGTCATGTGTTGAGTTAAAACACAGACTCATATATCATTATTGAGTTTCAAAACCTCTGAAATATCAATATCAGTCTGAAAAAAAGTCTAAACCAGTTGAAACATAATCAAGATATTGAACTTTTATTGATTATTGGTGATGCTGATTCTCACATTCTTCCTCTTCTAACATCTGTTCATCTTAACAAGAAACAGATCTGATGTTGATCTTAAAAAAAAAACAGGTCATACATGATCAAAAATATGTAGTTAAATGTTAAAAAAGTATAAATAAATAAATTAAACAGATGGATTCTGTTATTTTAATCCCACAGGACAAAATACGACTTAATAAATGTAATTTATCATCCTGTCTGAGTAACGTTTGAGTTCATAGATAAAATCTGACTTTATTAGAGTTTGAGCTGAAGATTTACTTTAATGAAGAATAAATGATGTAATATTATTTATGACGGATTAAAATAAAAACTTTAACTCAGAGGAGAGAAAGATTAAAAACACGTCCGTCCGTCTCTCAACCTTTCACCAAAAGACCGACACACTCCTCTTTAAAGTGTTCAAACACACTGATCCAAACATCAATGGAAACACAAGTCACACACACACACGCACACACACACACACACTCTCAAACCCCCTTTTACCTGATTCCTCACCTACTGGGCTCAGACCTCTGGCATTTACACACTTCAGATCAAACAAACACACACACAGACACACACACACACACACACACACACACACACACACACACACACACACACACACACACACACACACACACACACACACACACACACAGTGAGTGAGATGTTGAAGAGGAGCAGAGAGCAGATTCAAAGAGGTTTCAGCAGGAAAAAGGAGAGGAAGTGAGGACACAGAGAGGAGAAGAAGGAAGTAGGAGGAGGAGAAGAAAGAGAAGAACAACAACAACAAGGAGGAGGAGAAGAAGGAGGAGGAAGAGGAGAAGAAGAAGAAGAAGAAGAACAACAACAACAACAACAACAACAATAACGAGGAGATTGAGAAGAAGGAGAAAGAAGAAGGACAAGGAGGAGGAGGAGAAGAAGAAGGAGATAAGGAGTTGAGGAGGAGGAGATAAGGAGTTGAGGAGGAGGAGGAGAAAGAGGAGAAGAAGAAGAACATCAACAACAACAACGAGGAGGAGAAGGACAAGGAAAAGGAGATAAGGAGTTGCGGAGGAGATAAGGAGTTGATGAAGAGGAGGAGCAGATAAGGAGTTGAGGAGAAGGAGAAGAAGAAGAAGGAAGATAAGGAGTTGAGGAGGACGAGGAGGAAGAGAAGGAGGAGATAAGGAGTTGAGAAAGAGGAGGAAGAGATAAGGAGGTGAAGGAGGAGGAGGAAATAAGGAGTTGAGGAGGAGGAGGAGGAGTAGAGGAAAAGGAGGAGGAGATAAGGAGGAGGAGGAGATAAGGAGTAGAGGAGGAGGAGAAGGAGATGAAGGAGGAGGAGAAGGAGGAGATAAGGAGAAGGAAGAGGAAGAGATAAGGAGTAGAGGAGGAGGAGATACGGAGTAGAGGAGGAGGAGATAAGGAGTAGAGGAGGAGGAGAAGGAGATGAAGGAGGAGGAGGAGATAAGGAGTAGAGGAGGAGGAGAAGGAGGAGATAAGGAGGAGAAGGAGGAGATAAGGAATAGAGGAGGATGAGTAGAGGAGGAGGAGGTGGAGATAAGGAGTAGAGAAGGAGGAGTAGAGGAGGAGGAGGAGAACTGGTGTTTACCCTCGCAGCAGTTTGAACAGCATGCAGCCTAAAGAGAACCAGTCAGCGCTGCTGTCGTACGCTGTTCCCTTCTGGAGAACCTCTGGAGCCATGTAGCCATGAGTCCCACTGTGACACACACACACACATTATACTGAGGCTGATATCATACAGGAGGAGGAGGAGGAGGAGGAACACATTAACCCTCCTCCAGCATCTCAGACTAATTACAGCAGCTGTAATAAACATGAAGCCTTGTGAGAAAACCTGCTAACACTCACACTTTATATTCTTTGTAATATCAGAATCATTCTCCTCTAATTATTTAACTGTTATTTTAACTCTTACATAATGTTCAGGGTCAAAGGAAAGCTGTAAAAATCACATTTCTGTTGCTAGACTTTTCCTAATGTGATGCTGAATATACAAAACTGGAAATAAATTCATCTTTTTATTTTATTTTGCAGCTGATTCACATGTTCATACATGCAGGTGATCAGCATTAGTTTTTATTGATATATAAAGCTTCTCTACAGATACTGACACACTAGATTTCATTTATTTTTAACCCTGAAGTCACATGATGTTGGTATTTGCTCTACACACTACACTCCATTAGAAAAACTGTCATTCTCTTATAATAATGCATCTTACACTTTAAACAATCTGCTTTAAAAAACGCCTTAACATTAGATTATTTACATCCACTACAGCTGGTTAAAGGCCTTATTTTAGACCTTATTTTAATTTATTGTAAATGTTTTTAACTTCACTGTAATTTCATTTGTTTTACTTGTATTAATTCATCATTTTATTTATTATTATTATTTATTATTTTACCTTGAAAGACCATTGAGGAGGACTCATTTACAATGGTGCCCAGAAACAATAAACAACATGCAAAACATGAGGTAAAAGAAAAGAAAAATAATAGAAAAATAAATAAATTAAATCAAAATAAAATGATGAATGAATACAAGTAAACATGTGAGATTATAGTGAAGTTAAAAACATTTACATCAATTAAAACTAGGTCTAAAATAAGGCCTTTAACCAGCTGTAGTGGAGGCAAACAATCTCCTTTTCAGGCCTTTTTTAAAGTGTAAGGAGCTTTATTTTAAGAGGATGTGAGTTCTGACTAACGGAGCAACAACCTGACTGTGAGTGAGGAACAACATCATGTGACTTCAGGGTTAAAGGTGATGAAATTTACCAAAATAAACACAACACAAAACTTCTTCAGTTGTCACACAGCTGACTGAGCTAAAAGTAGCAGAACACTCTATTATTGCTAGTGTGTGTGTGTGAGTATATGTGTGTTTATGTATGTTTGTGTGTTAGTGGTAGTAGTGTGTGTAAGCGTGTGAGCGTATGTGTGTGTGTATATGTGTATGTGCGTGTATGTAAGTATATATGTGTGTGTATGTTTGTATTTATATTTTGTGTGTGTGTGTGTGTATATGTGTGTGTGCGTGTGTATGTATGTATATGTGTATATATGTGTGTGTGTATGTGTATATATGTGTGTGTGTGTGTATCGGGCACACTTACACACTAGCGTGGGGTTTCTTCTTGGAGAAGTCGCAGGCCAGACCGAGATCAGAGATACGAACATGTCCATGTTCATCCAACAGGATATTAGCTGGCTGAGAGAGGGACACACGGACACACACACACACACACACACACACACACACACACACACACACACACACACACACACACACACACACACACACACACACACACACACACACACACACACACACATACACAGAGAGAGAGGGATGAAGAGGGCGCTACTGATACACAATAGGAGAGATAAGATAATCAAGAGTAGGAAACAATGTTGGAGAGCTTCGCTAATTCATGACTTAAGTTTCAATTTCCGCTCACAAGGGAGAGAATTTTTTGGATAGAGACAATAAAAGAAACCTCCTGTCCTGGTTATCCTCCGCTGTTTGGCAAAACCATGACTCACCCCCGTCTCTAGCCCCAGCCCCACCCCCCCCACCCCCCTCTACCTCCCACCTCTCTCCTCCGTCCAACACTCAGCCTCACTGTATTATCTTGCATTGTGCTGCACTGTTTATTGAAGCCCTAAAACTGTTCCCTGACTTCCAGCAAAATATATCTATTATTATGGCAACCAGTCCAAACAGAGGAATCAGAGGAAAAACAGGTCGGCTTAAAAAACACGAGTGACCGGCCTGGTCCCCCCCCCCCCCACACCGCCGATACAAATTTGTGACTTTTGTGTGAAGCAGCAGCAGCAGCAGGAGGTGAAGCCTGGTGGAGCTGGTTCAGTGGGTTAATGTGAGCAGAGTGGGTTTGAATCTGTGTCACACGTCATCTTCTCCTGCTTTAACCTTTGTGTCGTCCTCCCGGGTCAAATTGACCCTGTCTGTTTTGACTGTTCCTTCTTTCCTTCTGTCTGTCCTTCCTCCCTCCCTCCCTCCTTCTCTCTTTCCTCCCTCCCTCTTTCCTTCCTTCCTTCCTTCCTCCCTTCCTTCCTTCCTCCCTCCTTTCCTTCCTTCTTCCTCCCCTTCCTCTCTCCTTTCCGTCCTTCTTCCTCCCTCCCTTCTTTCTTCCTCCCTTCCTTCCTTCCTCCCTCCTTTCCTTCCTTCTTCCTCCCTCCCTTCCTTCGTTTCCTCCCTTTCTTCCTTCCTTCCTTCCTTCCTTGACTCGAGGACAACAGGAGGGTTAAAACATCCTTCACTTCACAATATTACCATCAATACTTTACTGTAAAGGTAATAAACTGGGATTTATTGTAATTCACATAAAAAAGTAACATAGGATCTGATTTGTTAAGATCTCAAATAAGGAGTATTAAATAGCGTGTGCACGTTTAGTTAGCGTGTGTTTTTCAGGTGATCCACTAAGAAAAAGTGTAAATAACAACAGGTGCAGACAGCTGTGTTTAAATGAGGGTTTTGTGTCTTAATGGAGAGTTTGGACGAGGGTTAGTATAGTTAACTAAAACTAAAACTAGCAGTGAAAAAATGACTAAAATTAAACTGAACTGCAAATAAAATCAGTTTCGTTTTTCTCCCTTCTTACCGTCCTGCTCAGTTTGACTTCTTCTAACACCTGGAAAACTAAAACTAAAACTAGTCAATCACCTGTTAAACTAACTAAAACTAAACTGCAAAAACACAGTTGAAGTAAAGTCCTGGTAAAGCATCACTGCCTGCAAAGGATTCATTTTTATTTAGGATTATTTAATTTGAGCCCCTGACATAATAAGTGGACTGTGTATATAAATGCTTGTAATTCTTAACATTTTTACATTTTTAAACCATCTTTTTTTATCTGACCCTTTCAATCATATCTTTGGTTGTTTCATTTCAAATCCATTGTGGTGATGTAAAGAGCCAAAATTACAAAAACTGGGTCACTGTCCAAATATTTATGGACCAAACTGTAAACTGATTCTCTGAATGTTTCTGGACTATTTATTATTTTTTTTATTTTTGCTTCCAATTCTTACTGTTAAAAGTTTGTTTTGATGTAAAGCACATTGAGTTGCCCCTGGGTATGAAATGATCTATATAAATAAAGCTGTTTGCTTTGCCTAAAGAAACTGTGGACTATGATATGATTATTATGATATTATGATATTATGACTGAGTATGTATGCGTATGGTTGTGTGTGTAGTATGCATGTATTTTATCTTGCCTTATTATTTTACTATTTATTACTTTTTTAAATGAGCTCCGTTCTCTGCCTTGGGTTTAGAATTTCGTTGTATTTCATACAATGACAATAAGGAATCTATCTATCTATAAAAATATATGTATTTCATTATTATTATAATAATATAGTACAGACTTGTTAAAATATCCTTAAATACACCATCTGACTGTCTTATGTTACGTCTGTTATTCTCTATGTCTGCTATGTCACTTTGTCCTCTACGTCAGTCCTTGTTTGCCAAATTATTTTGTCGATAAAGTAAAAAAATAAATGAATAAAAATCAATAAAAAGGTACCTTGAGGTCTCTGTAGACCACGAAGCGGTTGTGCATGTGCTCGAGGCCGAGGATGATTTCAGCCGCGTAGAAACGCATCTCTTTCTCACTGAAGACACCGTGCTGAGACAAGTGGTAGTGCAGGTCTCCTCCTGAAATACACAGACACACACACACACACACACACACACAGACACACACACACACAGAGACAGACACACACACACAGAGACAGACACACACACACACACACACACACACACACACACACACACACACACACACACACACAGACAGCCAGCCAGCCAGCCAGCCAGCCAGACAGACAGACACAGACACACACACACACACACACACACACACACACACACACACACACACACACACACACACACAGACAGACAGACAGACGGACAGACAGACACAAACAATGCAGAGTGAGTCAGATTGACCTCATAACACCTCACGCCTCAATCAATATCCATCAATAAGTTGTGGCAATCTTCTTGGGGGAGAAAATGAAGATCGATGTATGACTCTGCCCCCCCCCACCTGTCTCTGTCTTAATATGTATTGACTGGAGCTCCTGTATTTATAGCAGGAGCTGAACACTGCACCCTGATGACTTTAAAACAAAAAAGGGTGACTCAGGGTTTTGGGTGCGAGCAGGTCGCCACGGTGCGAGGCTTCCCATCAGCTCCTCCTCGCTCTCCTGACTGGCTGGAAACTGGATGAGTAATTCAATCTGTGTGTCTCAGAGTCTCAGAGTGGACTGACGGGAGCTGGAGTTTAATCTGAGTGGCAGGTTGGGGGGGGTAACCTTACCGTTCATCAGGTCCAGGATGAAGCAGAGTTTATCGGGGGTGTGGAAGGCGTACGTCATACACACGATGAACGGGCAGTCCTGCAGAGACGGTTAAAAACACAAAGAGTGAATTTAAAATACAAAAAAAGGAAACTTCTGTATAAAATCTTCATTCAGTTTGTGTGTTAAGTTCTTAATAAATACTATTCAGCTTCACAATAACGTTACACCATAAAAACGTTCTCTTTTCACATCTAGTTGAGACCTCAGTGATAATAACCATAATAAACTTTCTGTGTATAAAAGCTTCTGCGTGAATAAAGTTTATAATTTAAGTGCTAAAGAGGGTAATTTAAAGTGTAAATTAGTTGCTTAGAAACATATGTCCAATAAAAATAATCAAAACAACTAACAATTATTCTCATTATCAATTAATCTGTTGATTATTTTGTCAATGAAATGTCTAGAACAAAGAAAACGCTGCTATAATTTTCTAATTCATGACAAAAAAGATCATTTTCATTATGGATTATTTTGCCATTTACAGTCTCGATGAATCAATTTGCAAAAAAAAAAGTCTGAAAATAGTAATAAACAAGTCTTATTTTGTCTCAACATCAGTCTAAAATCTAAAATACACACAGTTTATTATCATGTCTGACAAAGAAAAAACATTAAATCATCACATCTGAGAATCTAAAGGCAACATTTTTAATTAAAACATTTAAAAAAAGACAAAAACAATCAAATTATTGTTTCAAGTCTAAATAGTAGAAACACTTGTGATGTAGTTTATTACATTAACAGACCTGAACTGACCACTCATCATTCAAACTGCACTAATAATATTTTGAGCAGCTTCCTGCAGCTCGATTTACTTTCACATTGTCTCACTGTGGTTTACAGATAATATTAATAATCTGTATTTATAGAGCTCTCTCTCGCTTCTAAACGTATGTTACAAAGTGCTTCACACGAGGCGCTAAATTAAAATACAACAGTCACATTAAGAGTACAGTGCAAACAGGTGATCAATAGAAATCAACTAATATAAATAAATATTAGATAAAATAAATTACAGTGTCGTCTGCAAAAAGGTGATGGGTAAAATTCATAAAACCTATAAAAACCTGTAAAAAATCTATAAAAATCAGAAGTCTAGGCATCAATAAAGTCAAATAAAACCTTAATAAAGCTCTCAGATATAAAAGTATGTTTGAAGGAATCATTGAAACAAACTATGAAACTTTTGTTAATTAAAAGATTGTTCAATATATTAGCAAAATGTTGTATAACTTTAAGGTAAAGTGTGTTATTTATCTGACATGTGAACCTAAAACTGTATTATTGAAGTGCAAACAGGTGATTAATGATAAAACTTAACAAATTCTATAAAATCTTTAAGACTTCAGCGATGGGAGCAGTTGATAAAATACAATACAGTGTCGTCAGCAAAAAGGCGATCAGGAAAATATATAAAAATAGATGAAAATCAGAAGTCCAGGCATCAATAAAATCTGATAAAATGTTAAAAAGCTCTCAGATAAAAGTATATATGAAGAAGTTATTGAAACAAACTGTGAAAACTTTTGTTAATTAAAATACTTTTCAATCTATTAGCAAAATGTTTTATAACTTTAAGGGTATTATTGAAGAGCAAACAGGTGATTAATGATAAAACTTAAATTCTATAAAATCTTTAAGACTTCAGCGATCTAAGCAGTCAATAAAATAAACTACAGTGTCGTCAGCAAAAAGGTGATCAGTAAATATATAAAAATCGATGAAAATCAGAAGTCCAGGCATCAATAAAATCTGATAAAATGTTAAAAAAGCTCTCAGATAAAAGTATGTTTGAAGAAGTCACTGAAACAAACTGAAATGTGAAACTAAAACTGTATTATTGAAGAGCAAACATATGCAATCAATGATAAAAATCAAGAAATGCTATCAAATCTATCAGATTAAAGTAATCGGAGCAGTTGATAAAATAAATTACAGCGTCATCTGCAAAAAGACGATCAGTAAAATGAATAAAAATGAATAAAAATCAGAGGCCCAGGCATTAATACGATCAGATAAAACCTAATAAAGCTCTCAGATATAAAAGTATGTTTGAAGAAGTCACTTTTTAATCTATTAGCTATATAACTTTAAAGGTAAAGTGTATAATTTATCTAACGTGAAACTAAACCTGTATATTTTAATAAAGTGTGAGCTCAGCTATCTCTCTGTTAACAGCTCATATATCATCATGCTAATGAAGCTGTGTTAGTTATTTAGTTAGCCCAGCAGCAGCAGCAGCTTGTGTGTGTAAATGTTTACTGTGTTTGGTTGAACCTGTTTATTATAAGCAGGTTAAACGTTAACTCACCCCCGTGCTCACTAACGACAGCATGATTCTCTCGTTCAACGCCAGAGTCTCGCCTTGCTTCATCTTAATCCTCTTCTTGTCCAAACATTTCATGGCGTACCTGACAAGAAAACACAAAAGGTTAAAGTCTTTAGAGTAAAGATCAACCTCGAGTCAGTCAACCAGTCCTCGAGTCAAGGTAAGAAGGGAAGGAGGAAGAAAGAAGGAAAGGAGGGAGGGAGGGAGGAAGGAAGGAAGGGAGGGAGGAAGGAAAGGAGGGAAGGAAAAAGGAAGGAAGGGAGGGAGGAAGAAAGAAGGAAAGGAGGGAGGGAGGGAGGGAGGAAGCAAAGAAGGGAGGGAGGAAGGAAGAAAATGAGGGAAGGAAGAAGGAAGGAGGGGGGGAGGGAGGAAGAAGGAAAGGAGGGATGGAGGAAGGAAGGAAGGAAGGAAGGGAGGGAGGAAGGAAGGAAGGGAGGGAGGAAGGAAAGGAGGGAAGGAAGAAGGAAGGAAGGGAGGGATGGAGGAAGAAGGAAGGAAGGTAGGGAGGAAGAAGGAAGGTGGGGAGGAAGGAAGAAGGAAGGAAAGGAGGGAAGGAAGGAAGAAATAAATAAGGAAGGGAGGGAGGAAGGAAGGGAGGAAAGGAAAGAAGGAAGGGAGGAAGGAAAGAAGGAAGGAAAGGAAGGACGGAGGAAAGAAGGAAGGGAGGGATGGAGGTAGAAAGGAAAAGAGGAAGGGAGGAAGGAAGAAAAGAAGGACAGAGGATAGAAGTAAGGAAGGGAGGAAAGAGAGAAGGAAGGAGGACGGACAGAAGGAAGGAAGGGAGGGAAGAAGGAACAGTCAAAACAGAAGGGGTCAATTTGACCCGGGAGGACGACACAAAGATTAAAGAGCTCCGTCTCTCTCTCCGGCTCTGTTGTTGTTGTTCTTACATTTTCCCCGTGTCGGCCTTCCTGCAGCCGTACACTTCGCCGAAGCCTCCTCTGCCGATGATCCGATGCACGCTGAAGTCGTTCATGGTCAGCTGGAGACGGAGAGAAGAAGAGTCAGAAAACATCACTTTAAATATATATCGGTCAATGCTGTGATGATGCAACCAAGTGTCCTATTGGTGTTACCGGTATTATGTATAAAGGAAAATAAATGTGGAATAAATATAATCCACTTTAAGCAATGCAACACTATGTTTTATAACAAATTTTACATCATTTGCCACAAATTATTTAGAAAAAATGATTGTTTTTAGGATAATTCTGCTCAATATTGATAAAATGCTTTCGAATTTAAATGTAGAAATACTCCAAGAAATGTTTCTTTTCATTTATATTATTTAAATGAAGTCATTATTAGTATAAGTCCACTTAAATACACTGTAGGAGGATAAAATATGTAATATTAATCATTCTTTTGTGGTTACACCATTTGACATTTTCAGGAGCATTCAGTCTTACTTTTGGTAAAAAAATGGTGCAAATGTCATTTCAAATGATATAAAACCAACAATAATACTAAATGTACATTTTAACAAACCTGATGCTGCTTTTAAAACTAGTTTTAATCCTCCTGTTGTCCTCAGGTCAAGGAAGGAAGGAAGGAAGGAAGGGAGGAAGGAAGGGAGGAAGGAAGGAAGAAATGAGGAAGGAAAGGAGTAAGGAGGGAGGGAGGGAGGGAGGAAAAGAGGAAGGAAGTAAGGAAAGAAGGAACGGAGGAAGGAAAGGTTGAAGGAAGGAAGGACGGAAGGAAAGAAGGAAGGAAGGAAAGGAGTAAGGAGGGAGGGAGGGAGGAAAAGAGGAAGGAAGTAAGGAGAGAAGGAAGGAAAGGAAGTAAGGAAGGAAGGAAGTGAAGAAAGAAGTATGGAAGGAGGAGGGAGCAAAGAAAGAGGGAAGGAGAGGAAGATGAAGGAAAAATTTAAGAAAGAGGGAGGAAAGAAGGAAGGAAGGAAAGAAGGAACAGTCAAAAGAGATGGTCAATTTGACCCGGGAGGACAACAGCAGGGTTAACATATTTCTGATATTTGCTCATCTTGCCAACCCTTATTTATCACTGACCCTTGTATCATCCTTTTAATATTACATGTTTGACTAATGATTGATCAAAGATAATATTTAATAGCAGTAAATAAATGCTAAAGTGTAATATTATTGTAAAAAGAGGCTTTATTATTCCTGATATATAATGTTCAGGTTGTATCTGGACTCATATTAACGCCCACAGCCTGTTTGTGACGTCAGAGTCAGTAAATAAAACTCATACGTTGCTGTAAAGTGTGTTTCTGAATCCTCCGTGCTGATGACACAGCAACCGACCAATGAATGAGCCGCCTGTCAGCCCCGATGACATCACCTTTACACCTCATTTGTAAGGAGTCGGTGTGAAGCGGGAAATGGACTCGAACTAAAAAGGCGACAATCAAATAACAAATGTGTCAAAGTGACCGTCGTCTCTTTCAGATCTTTTAACCTTTGTGTCGTCCTCCCGGGTCAAATTGACCACGTCTGTTTTGACTGTTCCTTCTTTCCTTCCTTCCTCTCTCCTCCTCTCTTTCTTTCCTTCCTCCATCCCCCTTTCTTCCTTCCTTCTGTCCTCCCTCCTTCTCTCTTCCTTTCGTCCCCATTACCTTCCTCCCTTCCTTCTTTCCTCTGTCCTTCCTTCCTTCCTTTTTTCCTCCCTCCCTCCTTCTCTCTTCATTTCCTCCCCCTTACCTTCCTCCCTTCCTTTTTTCCTTTCTCCCTCCCTCCCTCCTTCCTTCTTTCCTTATTTCCTCTGTAATCACTTCTTTCCTTTCCTTCCTCCCTTCTTTCCTTTCCTTCTTTCTTCTCTCCCTCCTTCCTCTCTCCTTTCCTTCCTTCTTCCTCCCTCATTCCTTCCTTCTTCCTCCTTTCCTTCCTTCTTCCTTCTTTGTCCTTTCCTTCCTTCTTCCTCCCTTCCTTCATCCTTTACTTCCTTCTTCCTTGACTCGAGGACAACAGGAGGGTTAAAGGGACGAGTTCATGTGTTCAACCAGCAGTCAGGTGTCTTTATGAGCAGTGACATGTTTTCCTCTCTATTCATTCCTCTTGTTCATACTGACTATTAAACAATCTCCTTCAAATGTGCTTTCAGTGTAAAATGAGTCATTTAAATGTAGCTGATCAGCTTCTATTGAGCTTCAGCAGTCTGAGTTAGTCATATCAAGTGATATCTGACACATTTACAGTCTTTATAGCATCAAATTCCCTCTTAGTGTTTCCCTGTTGAGCTGTGGTGGAAGTATAGTAATAAAAAGACTTTGCTACTAAAAACAGTGTAACGTTCAAACATAGAAGATGAAGACTTGACTCATTTACTCCTTACTTCTTTCTTTTTTCTCTTTCTTTCTTTCCTCCATCTTTATGGTTCTTTCTCCTCCTTTTTCTTTTTTTCATTCTGTCTGTCTGTCTTTCTTCCTTCCTTCTTGGACGGCTGAAGCTTCATATTAGCTTCAATCAACTTTTAAATCCATGTTTCCACAGAAGAAGGACTGTGGATTTAGTCCTCCATCACTTCCATTGTAAACATTATGAAGGGATCTTCTAATGGTCAGTATGAACAGGAGGAATGATTACAGCAAGAAAAACACACTTCATGTTCATTTGGGCTCCTGACTGTTGAAACTGTGAACTTGTCCTTTAAATCGCTGCATCCTGTATATCTGCTGACGTGACGGAGCTTTTAATTTCCAGCTCTAAACTGTGGACTATTATTTGACATTCCCTTTAACTGATATCTTTAAAACCGGTCTGAGGACCGTCTGTCTTTTCTTTAACCTTTACACAGTCATCATAAAAACATGACCGGTCTCACTCTGTCTTTTATTACTCATTTATTCTCTGTGCAACACTGCTTTATGGTTTTATCCCAATTTACTTCATTTTCTTATTGATCAACATGATTATATGTTTGTTTTTATATGATTGTGATTCATCTTCCTGTAAAGCACTTCACATCTTATATCATTTATGGTTTTTTACCCATAAATGACTTCTTACTGTGATGAGAGCAGCAGTCCTGCAGGTAAGACACTAATAATTTACTGCTATAAAATAAAATCCTTATTAATGATAATTAAATGAAACCTAAAGACAAAGTTTCAAATGAGGTATTAGATGAATAAATGTTGACATATGAAAATATGACAAGGTTGATTTAATGAATTATTACATGCAAATCTTCACTGTCTTACATTATTCATTTATTCTCAGTGCAACGCTGCTGTTTGATGATTTTATCCCAATTTTCATTCTTTTTCTTTTGATTGCACTTTGTATTTTTGACCAAAGCCTGCAGGTAAGATGCTTTTTGTTTACTGCTATAAAATCTTACCGTTTTTAAGTTAAGAGAAAATGTTCAACACAGTCCTGAAGATAAAAAAGTTTAATAAAGTTGATTTAATGAACTTATTACATGCCAATCAAAGGCTCTTTTATTCTTTGTGCAACATGATTTTATACTATATATTTATATTATGAGGTATTAGATGAATACATGTTGACATATGAAAATGTGACTTGATGAATTATTACATGCAAATCATAGATCACCTGAGAAGTTCATTAAAATCTTCACTGTCTTTCATTACTCATTTATTCTCTGTGTAATCCCAATTTGATTCAGTTTCTTTTGTTTTCACTTTGTATGTTTCATAAATGACTGATGAGAGCATCAAGCCTGCAGGTAAGTTAACACTAACAGTTCACTGGTATAAAATAAAACCTTGTTGAACTTAAATCCAACAAAAGAAAATTTTCAACAGTGTCTTAAAGAGACAAAGTTTTAAATGAGTTATTAGATGAATATATGTTGACATATGAAAATGTGAAAAAGTTGATTTAATGAATTATTACATGCAAATCACCTGAGAGATGAAACTACATTATAATAAAGGCTGGGTATCGGTGCTCTATCACTTTAAAAGGTATCGACTGAAAAAAAAAAATAGAAACTAGATTATTCCAACCCAGTGTCCTATTGGTGTAACAAGCGCTATGTATAAAGGAAAATACATGTGGAATAAATATAATCCACTTTAACCAACACAACACCATGTTTTATAAAACATTTTACATCATTTGTCAAAACTTATTTAGAAAAAATGGTTGTTTTTAGGATATTTCTGCTAAATTCATTCATTTCTGCTAAATATCATTCTTTTGTGGTTACACCTTTTGACATTTTTAGGAGCATTCAGTCTTACTTTTGGTATAATTTTAGTATATAAATATAAAATAAGTGTGAACCAAAATGTGGAGTAAATGTAACTTTGGCAACGTTTTACATCATTTGTCACAAATTATTTAGAAAAAAAGGTTGTTTTTAGGATATTTCCTGCTCAATATTGACTGAAACTAGATTATTCTCTGTGCAACGCTGCTGTGTTTGATGATTTTATCCCAGTTTGATTCAAACAGGGTCTTAAAGAGAGTTTTAAATATGAAATAACTCACCTGAGAGTTTAAACTACATTACAATCTTCACCGTCTCATTTATTCTCTGTGCAACGCTGCCGTGCTTTATGATTTTATCCCAATGTGATTCATTTTCTTTTGATTGCACTTTGCACGTTTGATGTTTTTTGACCCAAACAATGACTGTGATTAGAGCAACAAGCCAACATATAAGACACTAATAGTTCACTGATATAAAGTAAAACTGAAAGAGAAAGTTTTAAATATGAAAGTAGGTCACACGAGAAGCTTAAACTACACAACATTACACCTGATACTCACATGTATGTTGAGCTCTACGTTCTTCCACTGGCAAAAACGAGTAAATTTGTCGCTGAGAAGAAGAAAAAAACAAATAGAAAGAGAAAAAAGAGAGAAAGAGAGGGTGAATTGATTTGTATGGAGATCATGTTGGCGCTAATGCTGGTTGAACTCCGTCACCTCTCGTCCTCATCTCACCTCTCGATGAACTTGTGGAAGATCTTCCCTCTCAAGCTGTCACAGATCTCCACGATGTATGGCTGCAGGAGGGACGGACACATAAACAGCAGCTCAGGAACACTTTCTCTCTCTCGCTCTCTCTCTCCAGTCTGCTCCATAACTACGTGATATAAATTCTTTGCAGATGTATGTGAATGTAAACTCATGTGTGTGTGTGTGCATTGTTAACGGTGTCAAAGTTTCTCTTCCCGATCGTGTCGACAAAAAGACGCCTTTATGTTGTTTCCAGCTGAGCTCAACAAATCATCTCATATCCAGAATAGAGGCAACGCTGTCGGCTAAAAGAGGAAATTGTTGATTAGATTAGGCTGAGCTGAAAGCTGGGTTGTTTTTTATTTTATTTTCCTGGGTGGCCTTTTTAGGGAGAGGGGGGGGAGAGTGATGCTTAACGTTAAAATGTGTAATAAAAATCTACAGTTTGAATCTGAGAGCGTGGAGTTTACAAATAATGTGGTTAAAAAGTTGGATGCTGCAAATGTCAAGCAGGGCGAGAGAAACACTGACAGACTGTTGACAGGATGCATCACCTGATATCGATTTAAAAGCTCATCACTTCATAGAAATAAAGATTTTTTAAAATTTATTTTATGTTATTAATCTTCGTGTCCTCCCGGGTCAAATTGCCCCCGTCTGTTTTGACTGTTCCTTCTTTCCTTCCGTCTGTCCTTCTTCCCTTTCTCCTTCTCTCTTTCTTTCCTCCTCCCTCCTTCTTTCCTGTCCTTCTTTGCTTCCTTTCTCCCTCGCTCTTTTCCTTTCTCCCTCCCTCTCTCCTTCCTTCTTTCTTACCTTCCTTCCTCCATCCTTCCTTCCTTCTTTTCTTTCCTGCCTTCCTTTCCTTCCTTCCTTCCTCCCTCCTTTCCTTCCTTGCTTCCTCCCTCCCTCCTTTCCTTCCTTCCTCCCTCCTTTCCTTCCTTATTCCTCCCTTCCTTCCTTCTTCCTACCTTCCTTCTTTTCTTTCCTGCCTTCCTTCCTTCCTTCCTCCTCCCTCCTTTCCTTCCTCCCTCCTTTCCTTCCTTTTTCCTTCCTTCCTCCCTCCTTTCCTTCCTTCTTCCTCCCTTCCTTCCTTCCTCCCTCCTTTGCTTCCTTCTTCCTCCCTTCCTTCCTTGCTTCCTCCCTTCCTTCTTTTCTTTCCTTCCTTCCTCTTTCCTCCCTTCCTCCCTCCTTTCCTTCCTTCCTTCTTCCTTCCTTCCTTGACTCGAGGACAACAGGAGGGTTAAACATGACTCTGCTGTAAAAGTGCACAGTCAGCTTTATAAAACAGGTACAGCTGGGTCTGTAGCAGTAATTGCATCATAAGTTTGCCCGTTTTAAATGTAATAAAGCCGATTTGTGTAATAAATTATTATGTTATCGGCTTAAAATATGGCAAAAATATGGAAGAGAGAGAGAGTCTGTGAGTGTGTGTGTGTAGGGGTTTTATAATCCTATATTTGAAAAGGCCAATAGTGAGACTAAGTGCTATGTAAGTGTGAAACTTCATATCCAATAACGTAATAACTTATCACATTATCGGCTTTATTACATTTATTAGAGGCTAAATGATGATGTCATCGGCCGTTATTATGACGCGTTTGGCTGCTGCAGGGTTTGTTGAGTTAGACAGAGTTAAAGACAGGAGGTGAATGCTTCCTCTGAAGGAAACTGTCACTACAAACCTTCAAAACAACCTCCTCAGATTTATCACTGAAATACTGTCAAAGGTTTTATTCCACACTCAGAACTTACATGCCTACATTACCCAAAATGCAACTTTACCATGACCAGTTATGTCTGAGATTCACCTGTATGATCTAATTCAATCCAACACAACAGCTCTGCTATAAGTTATACATTATGTTTATTACTGAGGTCATATAAAGGATGATGGAGGTGTATTAGGTTGCATTATATTGAAATGGTATTCCTAATATTTTGCCCTCCCTCATGTATGTTAATGGAGTCGACAACATTTTAGGAAGTCATGTGACGCTGGGACTGGCAGCAGAAAGTAAAGTACATAGAACATTTGAGGCTCTAATGTTATATAATGGAGATATTTACACACTCAGCATTCACACACTTTAATACAATAGTGGAAAATAAATGTAGAGCACTATATAGTAAATAGGGATGGAGGGAGGAAGATAGTTGACAGGTAACTCATGCAATATTTGAGAGCACTATACAGACAGACTGTGACTTAATTAATATTGTGATATTGAATGATATGAATTAACTTATTTTGTCCTGCCTCATGAGCTCAGACTTACTATAAATCTACTAGAATCAGCACTGCAGCACACTTTAAAAATACAGCCAACAAAACAGGCTATTGTGTGTGTGTGTGTGTGTGTGAGTGTGTGTGTTATTTACAGCCTCAGATGTGTTTTGCGGCTGTTTTAAGAATGTGTGAAAATGAGGAAAAACTGCTTTATTTTCAGTCGTCAGTGTCGAGTCGTAAATCATTTTATTACTGAGCTGTTGACACTACTTTATTTTATGTTCTGTGTTCTGTGTGTTCTGTTCTAGTGAACCATAGCCGTCTGTTCTGTGTGTCCTCTGGTGTGTGTTGTATGTTCTGTGTGTTCTCTGCTGTGTGTTGTATGTTCTGTGTGTTCTCTGCTGTGTGTGTTGTATGTTCTCTGCTGTGTGTTGTATGTTCTGTGTGTTGTATGTGCTGTGTGTTGTATGTTCTGTGTGTGTTGTATGTTCTGTATGTTCTCTGCTGTGTGTTGTATGTTCTGTGTGTTCTCTGCTGTGTGTTCTATGTTCTGTGTGTTGTATGTTCTGTATGCTCTCTGCTGTGTGTTGTATGTTCTGTGTGTTCTCTGCTGTGTGTTATCTGCTGTGTGTTGTATGTTCTGTGTGTTGTATGTTCTGTGTGTTGTAAGTTCTGTGTGTTGTATGTTCTGTATGTTCTCTGCTGTGTGTTGTATGTTCTGTATGTTCTCTGCTGTGTGTTGTATGTTCTGTGTGTTGTATGTTCTGTGTGTGTTGTATGTTCTGTATGTTCTCTGCTGTGTGTTGTATGTTCTGTGTGTTCTCTGCTGTGTGTTATCTGCTGTGTGTTGTATGTTCTGTGTGTTGTATGTTCTATATGTTTTCTGCTGTGTGTTGTATGTTCTGTGTGTTCTCTGCTGTGTGTTTGTATGTTCTATATGTTTTCTGCTGTGTGTTGTATGTTCTGTGTGTTCTCTGCTGTGTGTTGTAGGTTCTATATGTTCTATGCTGTGTGTTGTATGTTCTGTATGTTCTGTGTGTTGTATGTTCTGCGGGTTCTCTGTGCTGTTTGTTCTGTGTGTTTTACGTTCTGTAAGTTCTCTGTTCTGTGTGTTCTGTGTGTTTTACCTGGAAGAGGAGTAGGAGGAACTTGTTTCTTCTGCAGGTGACTCTGTACGTGCTCCACTGCTTTCTTAGAAACGGCTGAGGAGCAAATAAAAGAAGAAGAGTCATTAAACTTCATTTAAGGTCTGAAGAAGAAGAAGGAGGAGAATAAGGAGGAGAATGAGGAGAAGGAGGAGGAGGAAAAAGGAGGAGGAGGAGAAGAAGAAGGAGGAGGACGAGGACGAGGAGAAGAAAGGAGGGAGGAGGAGAAGGAGGAGGAGAAGAAGGAGGAGATGGAGGAGGAGGAGTAGAAGAAGGAGAATGAGAAGAAAAAGAAGAAGGAGGAGGAAAAGCAGAAGAAGGAGGAGAAGGAGGAGGAGAAGAAGAAGAGAAGGAGGAGGATGAGAAGAAGGAGAGGGAGGAGGAGAAGGAGGAGAAGAAGGAGGAGAAGGAGAAGAGTGCATCAGTGTGTGTTTATAGTGGATGGATGTAAGGAGTCCTCAGTCCTCTACAGGTATTTATATTATTCATGTCTTTACTGTAACCACACACACACACGTTAAACGAATATTTTCCAAATTTTTAAGGCCGTCCTTCATTTTGGACACTGAAGGTGATCCATCTTCACTCTGAGTTATTCTCTCTCCTGTCCAGCTGCTGACCAGTGTTCATATTAATGAGTTATTATATAGTTATTATTATATACTTATTAATGATCTATTATTCAGTCTGGACTTTAAGTAGTAAAATGTGACGGCAGCTGAGTTTCCTGAAATGGTGCCGATGAGGATGAAGGAGGTGAAAACAGAGTGATGATGGAGGATAAACGTGTTCAGAGAGGATTTAATGTTTCAGGTGAGGAGATGATGATGTCAGAGAGGGGTCACATGACGGTGTGTGTGTGTGTGTGTGTGTGTGTGTGTGTGTGTGTGTGTGTGTGTCTCTCACATGTGAACAGGACAGCAGCTCCTTCATGATGTATCCGTCGTAAATCTGCCGGCTGCGGCTCAACCTCTCCTCCTCTGAGTCCAGCTTCTCGTAGTCCTTAATCTGAAAACACACACACACACACACACACACACACACACACACACACAAACAAACACAGACACACAAGGTCAGCAGATTAGACAACAAAACAAAAAAACAAAAAGTGCTTCCTGGGAGGCCTGAATCAGAATGAGCTGGATTACAGAGTCTAATCTACCATGATGCCATCTAATCCCACACACACACACACACACACACACACACACACACACACACACACACACACACACACACACACACACACACACACACACACACACACAGGGACACTTTGGACTTACTTGTAGAACTTGAGCTGTGGCACGGCCTCGTCGATCTCGTTCATACAGAAGTCTTTAAACAGCAGGAAGCCTGGAGGACAGAGAGGAGACAGACTCAGTGATTTTATTATCCAATAAAAACGCTCCGTGTTGAGTTTCAGGGTTTCGAGTCGTACCGAAATATCTCAACAACGTTTGGATCGATTGGTTTCAAAAGTTTGGTTCAAACAAAAAATTTTAGTGTTTTATTTTGAAAGTCTATTAGTCGTTTTGAGTCTTTTATTTTGATAACCAATTAGTCGTTTCAGAGTCTTTTATTTTGACAGCCCATTAGTCGTTTTGAGTATTTTATTTTGACAGTCCATTAGTTGTTTTGGGTCTTTTATTTTGAGAATCAATTAGCAGTTTTGAGTCTTTTATTTTGACAGTCCATTAGTCGTTTTGAGTATTTTATTTTGACAGTCCATTAGTCGTTTTGAGTCTTTTATTTTGACAGTCCATTAGTCATTTTGAGTCTTTTGTTTTGACAGTCAATTAGTCGTTCAGAGTCTTTTATCTACAGAATAAAAGTCCAGCTTCTTAAATGTGAATATTTTCCTCTGTGACAGTAAACTGACTATATTTGAGACATTTGAAGACGTCTTCTTGGGTTTTAGGAAACAGTGATCAACATCGACTGAGAAAATGCAGCTTTAAATCAGTGTGTAAAACAGTGAAAAATGCTCTGAAATACCAAGTGAACATATTCAGATGTAAAAAAAACACAGAGATGTTGAGTTTACTGTCACGGAAAACTGGAAAACTAACAAATATTCACATCTGAGAAGCTGCTGAGAGACAATCTTTGACATTTCTGTGATGAAAACAAAAGATTTTGTTCTTTTTAGTCTTCTGTGACTGTAAACTGAACATTTGAGGACTTTGAGAAACACTGATTGACTTTTTTTAACCTATGTTATAGACCGAACGACTAATTAATTGAAACTAAACGTTAGTTAAAGGCGTAGTCGTTGCCATGACGACGAGTCGCCCGTGTCAATGAAAGACGTGTGAAGTGAATTTTATCAATAATGCAACGAATTCAAAGAGGAAGAATAATATATTTGCTCGTACTGTATAATGTCCAACACACACACACACACACTGAGAGCTACACCACTGTAACAGCTCCATTTACTGTATTAGCTTTAATGACAGATTGTGGTTGTCTTGTTCTCATTAGAGTCGCTACAGCTGCTGATTCTGTGAGTCACACACACACACACACATACACATACACATACACACACACACACACACACACACACACACACACACACACACACACCATAATTACAGAAAATGGTAGCAGACATTATTGGCTGAAAATGACACACTGCTGCTGCTGCTACTGCCGCGTCGCTCTCAAACAAACCAACAATGGATCAAAAATCTCACGACATGCAACATTATCTAAGGGGGGGGGGGGGGGTGGGATGCTGTTGCCATGGTAATTGCCTCCGTGGCTACCAAGTGTGTGTGTGTATCAGTGGTGTAAAAGATGGGATGTACAGTAGTTCCTAGAGTCATGTGATCAAAAAACAAAGATTATACTAAAAAAAGAAAAATTTATTAATTTATACAGAACTTTTCTTAATGTTACAAAGTGTTTTACAGAAGGATAAAAAAATAAAAATAATTAAAGCCGCAAGCGGTGATGGCGGGCCCTCGCTCACCCATGCCACCTGAGGCATGGCGGGGCTGTGGCGTGAAGCAGAAAGTTAGAAAAAACCTGGAAGGAGGCCAAAAATGCAATGTTTCGTTCATCCAGTAGGGGGCAGTCACAGGTAGTTACACATATGGTCTGGTGTGTTCAGGGCGGCCACTCATCAGTCATGTGAAGTTTGGAGTGAATTGGACAAAGCATGAAGGAGTTATGAGAGGTTGATGGTTCATCCACTAGGTGGCAGTAGAGTGTAACAAAACACAAGCGGTTGCGTTCAGGGTGGGACAGTGATTACACATGTGAAGTTTTGTGGAAATCGCACAATGATGATGTAAAATATGGCACTTCCTGTTTCCACTAGGGGGCGAGACGAGTGAGATCGCCTATGAGCGAATGGAGACGTTGAGGTCGGCACCCTGGACCTGTGTACCAATTTTCATGATGATACGAGTTCAATAAAGCCATCAAAAAGCCAAACGTATTTTCATGGCGAGGAATTGATGGTCGCCGCGTCGCCACACGGACGCCATTACTCGTAGCTTCACAGTCTTCATAATGTAGCTTCACCAACTGGTTCTGAATGAAGTTGATGGGGCAAAGTATGTAATTTTAATGAATCTTAGTTAACTTCCTGTTACCACCGGGGGGCGCTATGAGTTACGTGGGAAGTTAATATATCGGGACATTCAGGGCGGAGCCATCATCATGTCCAGCAAGTTTGAAGCTGATTGGATGAAGTATGTCGGCGTGAGAGCCACTCGTATGTACATGGCGAGCACGCCAAAGTTAGTTGAGCCCTGGCAGACACGCCCTTTGACCTACGGATGCGCAGAGCACAACTTAAGCTCAGCTAGGTCTGGAGATGTTGCGTACCTAATTTGAACTTGATCGGGCAAACGCTGTGGGAGGAGTTAATTTTAGGCGGGAAAAATCAAAACCAAAATGGCCGACTTCCTGTTGGGTTGAGGTCATGAGGTCAAGAGGCTTTTTTGCATATGTGGGTATAATACATATGTGTACCGAATTTTGTGAGCATAGGACAAAGTTAGCAAAATTCCCTATGGGCATTTTTGGACTTTGTAGGGGGCGCTATTCCGCCATTCTGCGTCGACCATGTGCGACCACCCAAAAATATCGAATTTCGGATGAGGCCGGACGTCCGTGCAAAAGTATAAGCATTTTCGCATTTGGGAAAGGGGCGAAATTGGGGCACGAAATGTCGGAATAATAATAATAATAATAATAATAATAATAATAATAATAATAATAATAATAATAAACATTACAATTTCAATAGGGCTTTCGCCAGGCGACTTGCAGTCGCCGCTCGGGCCCTAATAAACATTACAATTTCAATAGGGCTTTCGCCAGGCGACTTGTAGTCGCCGCTCGGGCCCTAATAATAATAATAATAATAATAATAATAATAAACATTACAATTTCAATAGGGCAGTCGCCGCTCGGGCCCTAATAAACATTACAATTTCAATATAGCATTTTTCCCCGGGGGTCTTCCATACCACATGATTACTTGATTACTTTGGGGTCACTTGCACTTTGGGGTCACTTCCACGTTGGGGCATGAACGAATTTCAATAGGGCTTTCGCCAGGCGACTTGCAGTCGCCGCTCGGGCCCTAATAAACATTACAATTTCAATATAGCATTTTTCCCCGGGGGTCTTCCATACCACATGATTACTTGATTACTTGATTTCTTTGGGGTCACTTGCACGTTGGGGCATGAACGAATTTCAATAGGGCTTTCGCCAGGCGACTTGCAGTCGCCGCTCGGGCCCTAATAATATTAATAATAATAATAAACATTACAATTTCAATAGGGCTTTCGCCAGGCGACTTGCAGTCGCCGCTCGGGCCCTAATAAATATTACAATTTCAATATAGCATTTTTCCCCGGGGGTCTTCCATACCACTTGAATACTTGATTACTTTGGGGTCACTTGCACTTTGGGGTCACTTGCACGTTGGGGCATGAACGAATTTCAATAGGGCTTTCGCCAGGCGACTTGCAGTCGCCGCTCGGGCCCTAATAAGATGCACAGGAGTAAACACAGTAATATCTATATGAATCTATCAGGCTGTGTGTGTTCGCTCGTGTCTCCGTCTGCTTTTTACTGATCAGCTTTAACAGGTATTAACCTAAATAGTGGACTAACCAGATATTTGGACTGTGACACAGATCATCAGTGGAGTCGCTGCGTCCTTCCTGCCAGACGTCACGTTTAAACGCGGCGAGATGACCGACAAACATCAGAGACTAAATAAGACTAAACTCTACTTTCTATTAATCGTTTATCACTAAATAGTAACTAATCACAACTATAGAGAGAACAAGGTGACGTCTTCACCCGTCCGAAGTTACTCAGTTTACTGTTATAATAACTTATTTAACTCATCATTAACTATCTACAACTCATGTGACAACGAAAAGAACAAAACATGTAATCTGAGAAGCTGAAACTGAAGAATAAGCAGAATTTTTAACTATTTCTGTTTGAAATATTCCTGATTTTTAAATGACGACTAGATGAATAATAAAATAGCTACAGATCATCAATCATTGGACTCATAAACTGATTGTTTTAGCTTTAAAATGCAGTGTAATGAACATTTTAACAGCACTGATCCATTGTGTGACTAATAAATATTGTTCTTTTGGTGGCAGATAGTTTGATTTACAGCCAACAAGTTGAATATTTTAACTTGTTTCTTGTTGGTAAAAAGTGAGAAATGTACATTAAGTTATTATTTATTAACTGCACAACCAGTAAACTATGATAATTAGTGTATATAGTTAGTGTGAAGTATGATACCAGTTCAGATCAATGACTTCAGAATGTTTAAAGACTTTTAATTTGATAAATTTAAACAGGAAGTGTTGATTATCTGAACAGCAGCTTTACAAAAAACACTGCAAAGAAAGATTATCTGAAATGATTCTGACAATCAATTAATCATTTAAGGTTGTACACATAAAATTCACTTTATAGTTTCTAAACTGTGATAAAAAGCTGATTTTTTAAACATATCGATCTGTAAATTGAAGAATTTCTTGACCAAATGAGAAATTCAACATGATTAAAGACGTTTTCGGATATTCATAGACCAAAAAACTCATTAATGATTGATAGTTTGATAGATATTTGGTGAATGTGACCTGTTGCACTGTTGGATCTTCTGTGGGAAATGTTTATTATCTTACATTTATCAAGACGTGAAGGAACGTTTGTGTTGTAATTTAAAACAGGAACAGACGAGACAACAGGGAGACGTCTTATTGTAATAAGATTAAAGAAATGACTCATAAAAAAAGAAGGAAATTAGACGTGAAGCTGATTTTTTTTAACTTATCGGACAGTAAATTGAACACAGTAAGAAATTCAACATGATTTAAGATATTATAACATACATTTTTAACCCTTTCCTGATTTATAGACCAAAAAACTCATTGATTGATTGATATTATGACAGATATTTGGTGAATTTGGGATTCTAATGTGTGTATTTGAGTTTAATGAACCAAAACCAAACTTGTACAGTTGGAAATGTTCATTATCCTAAATTTATCAAGACATGAAGGAACGTTTGTGTTGTAATTTAAAAGAGGAACTGATGAGACAACAGGGAGACGTCTTATTGTAATAAGATTAAAAAATGACTCATAAAAAAAGGAGGAAATTAAAAATTGGACATTAAGTTTGTCTCTGCTGGGAACAGACTTGTATTAAAAGAGTTTAAAATGAAGATTATTAACAGAAATCATCTGCAGACACTCAGTAACAAACACTAAATGAGCTTCTCAGCCTTTATAAAGTGTATCTAGTTTTAATTTAGTGTCTCCACTGATTCGGTTTGTGGCGCTCGCAGCTCGGAGTCGTTTGTTTGGGTCGACTTCACGCCGACTATCAGCCTCCCTCACTTCTTCCTCTCTGCTTTATCTCTGTTCCAGACGTGATGCATCATTTCCCCCTCCTGCCTCAGCGCTCGCTCTGACACCAACGCTCGCTTAACACTAAATTCAAATGTTTAAAAAAAAACAATCATTGGCACACACGCACGCATGCGCGCGCACGCGCACACACACACACACACGGCAGCACACGGGCATCCTTGTTTGCAGAAGGGGCGCTGCTCACACACACACAGACGAGGACTAAACGTGTGAGAGGTATTAGAGCGAGGGGGGGGGGGGGCGACACTTCTTACATCACCAAGACTCGAGGATTAACCTTAATCGCTGAACACTTCAACACTGCCCAGCTAATTCAACAAAACACACACACAGACACAGAGACACAGAGACACACACACACACACACACAGAGACACACACACACACACACACAGAGACACACACACACACACACACACACACACACACACACACACACACACACACACACACACACACACACACAGAGGTCAGAATCAGAAGCGAGTTCCTCTGTGCTCCGTCTCATTAGTACGATCACCTGAACTGGCTAAAAATACAGAGTTGGCTCTTTCTGACGACTGTGAGCGTCCTACATCATCATCATCATCATCATCGTGGTCAGCTCACAGCCAATCAGCAGGTCGGGGTCAGACTGGATCACAACCACTTAAATGTTGCTTAAAACTTGAGATTCATGAGAAAATATGAAGTTTAAATGTGTTAAAGTTTCCTTAAAAAACAGAAAAATGCAACTATGTTCAATTTAAAGCTGAAACCAATTAAAGCTGTATTGATTAGTCTGTTCATCAATCAACAGGAAATTAATCACCAACTATTTTAATCACTGTTTTGAGTAAGAAAACAAAATGCTTCCTCTTCTTCAATGTGAATATTTGTGTTTGAACATAATAAAACCATTTAATGACATTTTATAGATGAAAAAACTCACTAATTAATTAATAAAATATAGCAGGAGTTAAACATTAGATAACACTTGTTTATAATCAGTATATAAACTGTTAAACAATGACTTATAACACAGTAATGTAGTTATAAGCAGATATAATAAGACTGTTTAGCCTCCAGTTCTGAGTGTCAACAATAATAAACATTAATATGCTTTTACTACATTACAATGTGTTTTAAACCATTTATATAAGTTTTACTACATTATTTAAGCACTTCTTTTTTATAGTATTATTATTATTATTATTATTATTATTATTATTATTATTAATTCCTAGAGCCCACAGTGACGTCTTCAGACTCCTTCCAGTATGAATCAGTATTTAAACTTTTAATAAATAGCTTAAAACACACTGTAATGTAGTTATACACAGATATAAGACAACATATTTGATATTATTACAGCTGTGTTTTACTGTATTTGTTCATTTTTACAGTAATTACTTTATAAAATAGTATCGATCCTGCTGTGTTCTGGTATATATATTTTGGATTACAGTTTTTTTGACAGCTGGAAACATATTTTAGTTTCTTTTTAGTTTCCTATGATTAAACAAGAATGTGAACAATAATATATTAGTTTGTTGGAGTCATAATGAACAGTTTAAAAAGAAAAACAGGATAAACAATGATGCAGCAGAATCAGATATCATCTTTTTTATATTTCACATGTTGCTCTTTGTGTGCCTACATTTCCCACAATGCATTTCAGCCTAGTAGCAGCTAATATAGCACAGCTGGAGCTTCAGACGTCTACTAACTTCTCTTCTTTCTGACTCCACTCCTAAAGGTTTCTCTTTCTTTTAAAACGTTAACTATACTTTATTTATTTGTCACATTTGAATTTGAACAGCTGGAAACACACACACTGAAGTGACGGACTTCCCCTTTAAAAACAGACACTCACACCTGCGTTATGTGTCTTTTTTTTAATGCTCCACATATCTAAACAAACTCTCACTTTCTTTTAAGACTCACTTACTTTTTATTAAATCTGAATTTAAAGGGTTAACATGTGAAACTGTAACTATAACTTTATATTCTGCTGTTTTATTCTACTTTAGCTTCCAATTTGACACTTTAAATGTCTTTTTATGTTGTTTTTTATGCCTCCTTACTAAATAAAAGTTGCTTTGACATCCTGGCGGACACATTTTAACTGTGCTGCTGCCTTCTCTCTGTTCCCATTACTGTTATCTTTGAGGAAGTACACACTTGACCGTGTTTCATCAGGTCAACAGCGGCCGCCTGGGTCAACGTCAGGTCACGTTAAATAAGAAATAAATTAAAAACCCAGATAAATAAATAAGTGTATGTTTCCGCTCTACTGTAAAATAACTACATTTATAAGGCTTCTGCTCCTTCACTGCTGTCCAAACAGTCAGAGAGAAGCAAGCTGCTGTTCAATCTGAGCTCAAAGTTAAACAAAGTTTAAAAAGAAAAAAAAAGAATAGAAAAAAAGTGGCATTATTAAAAAGTTTCTCATTGAAGGGTCATGTGAGACAAGATGACTCGACTGTGTTGCATTATACATACACTGACCTTTACTGGTGGAAGAGCGCCAGAGAGTGTGTGTTTATGTGTGTGTGTGATTCCCATAGAACATCAGGATTAGCAAACAATGTTAAGTATTCTGCTGATCTTCTTGCTCTGTTGTCTGACTGATTACAGACTGGAGAGCCTCAATTTTTAGCTGCAAAAAGAAGAAAAAAAATCGCTCTTATTGAGCTCATGTCATAAAGTGAGTTTTTTTTAGGTTGTACATTCATTTGTTTGTTTGTTTGTTGCTTTGACCGTAGTTTGCTCCGCTGTCTGACAGTGATTACAGACTGCAGAGCCTCAATTTAAGCTGCAAAAAAAAAATAAAATATATATATATATATATATATATATATATATATATATATTTTGAAATGTGCTTTCATAAAGTGAGTTTTTTTTAGCTTTTACATTTCTGTCTGTTTGATGCTTTAGTTTGCTCTGCTCTCTGATGGTGTTAACAGACTGTACAATCTCATTATTAGCTATAAAACACTAAAGAAAATGCTTTTATTTTGAAATATAATTATAGAATGCAGAGCCTCATTTCATAGCTGCAAAAAAGCACTCTTATTTTGAAATGTGATATCATAAAGTGAGTTTTTTTAGCTTTAACATCTGTTTGTTGGTAGCCTTGCTCGACCGTAGACCGCTGTGCTGTCTGACGGTGATAACAGACTGTAGAGCCTCAATTTTAGTTGCAAAAAACAAACAAAAATAGCTTTTATTATCAAACCTGATTTCATAAAGTGAGTTTCTTCAGCTTTAACCGGGTGGGGAGTTCCGGTCCCCTGAAATGAGGCCAACGCGTAAGTATCTTAAAACTGCATTCTATCAAAAGGCCACCAGGGGGCGACCGTTTTGTTGTCAAAAGGACCTCCATCTCTATACAAGTCAATGGAGAATTCACCAACTTCTCACTTGATTTCTAACCTCAGTAAACGTTTTCAAAATGTGTTTATGGTCTCAATCGCTAGTTTAAAGCCTTCTTCAATGCAGTATGATGTTCATTTGTGAAATTTTGGCCTCCCTGATTTTATATTTGACGATAAAGTAGGGTATGCATTAGGGCGTGGCTACGTCGTGATTGACAGGTTGATTGATTCACAGGTTCAGGAGCGCGGACAGATAGACTGCAGGAAATAGCCGTGAACTTGTTTCACACCAACAGTTTTCTCCGGAGTTTTGTGGTTATAGTTAGTCGTAACAGCTAACTTGGTTAGCATCACCAGGTTGCCGGTGTAGACTGTGGTAGATCCAGCCCTCACAACCTCCCTCGCTCCGTCCTCTTGCTCCTCCTGATGCCCATATAAGTAGAATCCATGTTTTTATTTTTCCCGGCATGCACCTGAAATTTTCAAGATGGCGCTGCTCAGATCCGATACTATTGGCATCCGAGCAGCAGTCCACAAACCAATGGGTGATGTCACGGATGTTACGTCCATTTCTTATATACAGTCTATGGCTTTAACATCTGTTTGTTTGTCTCTTCTTTGTTCAGCCGTAGTTTGCTCTGCTGTCTGATGATGATTACAGGCTTGGCTTTTATTGTGGGATTTATTGTAACTGACACGTCTGTTTTTAAATGTGTTTCATTATTTAAAGACTGCCGACTCACAGTCACCAGCGTATCAACACTAATGTTTATTAATAAAATAAACTAATAAAATATAACACTAGTATCAATAAATCTATAAAATGCAGAGCAGCTTTGTTAACATTTCCTCCCTTTATACAAATAAAGTAACATTTCTTTGATGCATATCTCTGCATGTCTCAGGTGTGTTTATTCAGACGTGTCATCGTTTGGCAGATTCGCTGGACTGGATGTTCGCTGCACAGAAAAACAGACTGAGCGAAAAATAAAAAGAACAGGTTCGCTGTTAAATAGACAAAAAATCCACTAAATGAAAAGTATAATTTAATTGCTGTCGCCTGTTTTTTTTTCAACACAAAGTAAATAAGAGAGAATATTTAAAGTCTCAATCTGCTCTAAAATCATGTGTTTCTTCTTCTTGTTCTCTTCTCTGTGCAGTTTATTTTCAAAGTCTCTCTGAGCTCACCATAAATCCCACGTTACCACCTGTACATACGAGTAATATTTGAGACATCACAGCTAATTGGGAGTCCAGTATTCAACTTTGTGAACTTGAAGCACAAACACTGAAAATAGTCTTTTTTATGGCCTTATTATGATGATTATAGAGGGGGAAACATAATGGATGATACTTTTGCACGGACATATTTATAGATTTTGTGTTTTTCATTGAGGCAGAAGGAGGAAATGTAATTTTAAGGATCTTTAATATGGTAATTATAGTTGTTTGTGAAATGTAAAAACACATTATTGTTCCAAGCACAATATTTTTATGTCTTATTGTAAGTTTGGAGGAAAAATTCAAGACTTTTGAGCAAAGAATTCAGCACTTTTTTAAGACTTTAAAGCCCTTAACACCATCCTACTTTCACACACTTCCTTTACTGCTGTGAGATCGTGTTACCAGCCGACTTATTGGAGCTTATTTACAAAAAGAAAAAAAGACACAAAATGAGCCGTGAGCCTTTTTCACTTTTGGCAGGTACAAGTCTTTCATCACCGCTCGACTGTTTACAAAACTTAAAACAAATGACAGAGCGGATGTCTCGTCCTGGAGCGCCTCCGACTGTTTGCACAGGCTCAACAAAGCTGAACTGTACACAACAAGCAACTCCGCTCTGAATTAACACCTCGAGAGAAGAAGAAGAAGAAGATGAAAAAGACAACAAGCTGAGAGAGGCGGGCGCTGTCTGGAGAGCAGGAAGTGTGATTTATACATGTTGATTAAGATTTAATTGAGCTCACTGGACACACAGGACGCGACAATAAAGAGCATATGGAGAGTAGCTGCAAGCCTGCTGGCTGAACGTCCAGCAGAGAGGTTAAATGTAATGTAATAACTGTGTGTGTGTGTGTGTGTGTGTGTGTGTGTGTGTGTGTGTGTGTGTGTGTGTGTGTGTGTGTATACTGCACCAAACACACCAGCAACCTTCCTATTCACAACCCATCTCGATCTCAAATCATTACAGACTGCTAAATGAACCCAATGAACCCAATAAACCTACTGATGGTTTATATGTAACAGCAGTATAGTGGAGCTTAGTTCGTATGATTTACATTTATATAACGTAGTGATGTTCAGCGTAGTTACAACATCCTCGGACGCCATTTCCTGTTTGTCAACTTTTTAACTGTTTTGAGCGAAACCATCCGTGTTCTCATAGTGCTGCATGTTTCCATAGTTCTCAGTGCACTGAAAATATTAAAGTGTAATTACAGAAGAAGAGATAGACTCACTGACTGTGTTTGAGTCAGTGATAGATAAGTGTTGGCAAGATGAGCAATTCAAAAATATGTAAAAACTATCTTTAAAGCAGCATCAGGTTTGTTAAAATGTACATTTAGTATTTTTGTTGGTTTTATATCATTTGAAATGACATTTGCACCATTTTTTACCAAAAGTAAGACTGAATGCTCCTGAAAATGTCGAATGGTGTAACCACATAAGAATGATAAATATTACATATGTTATCCACCTACAGTGTATTTAAGTGGACTTATAATAATAATTACTTCATTTAAAACATGTAAATGTTTCCTGATCTCCATGATTCCCCAGATGAAATGTAATATTTAGAACAATTGTATTCCATTACCTTTATTTAATATTAAAAATGTAAGATCATACCAAACTAGTTGATATGGTGTTTTATTGAGAATTTACTGTTTTTAAGCAAGTTGAAATATTCGGTACAAAGTTTTTATGGTTACACCACTTAGACATTTTTGCCATAATCCTCTAATATATTCTCTCAAAATGGATTAAAAACAAAAATTTGATGCTGGGTCCACAAAAAAAGAATGTGTGCAAGTTCATACGTTTATTTTCACATTTTAACCCCTTTAAAATTTGACTAAACCACATGGACACTAAATAAACATCACTGACTGTGTTTACAAGCACAAAATATTCCAGTTTTTGCCCTTATTCCAAAAAAGACAATATTCCGACTAAGCTGATTACACGGCATTACGCCTGGTGAAAAAGGTGCGCTCTGTTTTCCCAGCCGGCCCTGAACATCACTCCTCTCTCCTCTGTCTGCCTTCCTGCTCCAGCATATGTCAATTTGCCTGCGCAGGGGTGCGTTACACAACAGGCCCGTCATGCATCTCCATCCCAGCCTCGTCGGCTTGTTTACAACGAACAGAGCTGACAGACAACAGACAAGAGGCTCTCTGTGTGTGTGTGTGTGTGTGTGTGTGTGTGTGTGTGTGTGTGTGTGTGTGTCGCAAACTGCGCCAAAAAAAAAAAACACCCGACTAATGTCCTGTATACACGTCCAAAGAATGCTCCAAAAAACCCAGAATAATATGAGCATAATCAGTAAATACTATATTTGGAATAAAGCCTAATTTAGAATATCCTGTTTATATGACCCCTGATGAAATGTGGTATATTGTTAATATTCAGGATAACAGAGGATGGATAAATGTGGTCTCTGTTTGAGAGAATCTTGGTGAATTGAAAGCTCACATTTGCACACTAACGCCCTCTCACACACACATGGTGGTTGCCAAATTCTAGAGAATTGAGGGGGGGGGGGTTGAGTTTGGGTCAGAGGAAGAAAAAAAGTGGTGAAATGGGCAACAAAGCGAAACGCCGACATCTGTCTGTGTAGTAGAGAAGAGAAACAGTGAGTCAGGACTGCAGCTACAGCGCTGTGAGGTAAAGTACTGTAGTAGTATAGTAATATAACAGTAAAGTATAGTACTGTAGTAGTATAATAATATAACAGCATAGTAAAGTACTGTAGTAGTAGAGTAATATAACAGTAAAGTATAGTACTGTAGTAGTATAATAATATAACAGTATAGTAAAGTACTGTAGTAGTAGAGTAATATAACAGTAAAGTATAGTACTGTAGTAGTATAATAATATAACAGTATAGTAAAGTACTGTAGTAGTAGAGTAATATAACAGAAAAGTATAGTACTGTAGTAGTAGAGTAATATAACAGTAAAGTATAGTACTGTAGTAGAATAGTAATTTAACAGTATAGTAAAGTACTATAGTAGTATAATAATATAACAGTAAAGTACTGTAGTAGTATAATAATATAACAGTAAAGTACCAGCAGTATGAGGTGTAGTTCTGTAGTATAGTAATATAACAGTAAAGTACTGTAGTAGTATAGTAATATAACAGTATAGTAAAGTACTGTGGTAGTATAGTAATATAACGGTAAAGAACTGTAGTAGTATAGTAATATAACAGTATATTACCAGCAGTATGAGGTGTAGTACTGTAGTACTATAGTAGTATAGTAATATAACAGTATAGTAAAGTACTGTAGTAGTATAGTAATATAACAGTAAAGTACTGTAGTAGTATAGTAATATAACAGTGTAGTACCAGCAGTATGAGGCCCAGTCACATTTTAAACTGTAAAATAATAAAGTGAACTTAGTTTATTTTAGTGGGATTAGTTTGATCAGTTTATTGGTTTATGGATATAAAATATATCCAAGAAAATATTTTGGCATTAAGTGAGATTTAAACGTTGACAGCGCTGATCTCTGAGAAGCTATAACAGCCGGCTAGCGGTCCATCTACTGTTATTCATCCTAAAACCGACAAGTTTGTAGATATTTTGTCGGTCGTAACTCAATGTTATAAAAACATCTATTTACTAAACTCTGTGAGCGTTCTGTCCAGATAGAGACTGATGACTAGCTGAAAGTTCGGTCGCAGTAAGACCAACTTACTTGATTTCTACGTGAGTAAACACGGCCCCCTCTTTTATTTGAATGGGACCAATTCAGAGAACATGTAATATTGTTGAACCAGGCCCGACATCATCCAACAAGACGCTGCGTTGGCCAATCACATACAATCACACATTACTGGTAGATTAACACCAACAAACCATTTCAGTAGTTCACGACAAAATGATCGCGAAGTAAAATAGTTTCCGCTGTGAGAACTTCTGAGAGTTTGGGCATCTGATTAGATCTGTTTATAAAACTGGACTTCCTGAAATACGTTTCATGCCTCACCAGCACCTGAAGTGCCTGCGTTTTAGTTTGAAAGCCTGATAATCGGGTCAGCAGCTAGCTCGGAGAGATGCCGAATATTTCACGAGGACATGCAGATAGATTTCATCGTACTGCTTCCTGCTGTGACATTTAAGTGGCGAGGCAGCTGGATTCGAAAGATCACATCACATAAGAATCCAGCTTGTCAGGCTTCAAGTTATCTGCTTGTGGTTCAGTGTCCTACAAGAATACTCGTGTGATTTCGGAAAAATCCAGCTGCCTCGGAAAGTTAGACGCTGATTGACAGATGTTTCGTCCAATAGCCGAGTATTTTTTGAAAGTGACTCCTCGTCTCCGAACCGTTTCCAGGGACGACTTCTCAGGTGGTCACATGGACAATAAGGCAGAGTAGTTCCCATTATATTCAATTAAATTAGTAAATGGTTGTTAAGTTTTCACATATCACCATCCAGAACAATGTCTAAACACAACCTGGTGATAAATATAAATTAATAAATGAGTCTTTGTCATATGTTTCTGCTGTATTACAGTATCATATCAGTATTATATACGCAGTAGACTGTATAGTGTTGGTTCGTTACCTCCTCCCTTTCCTCTGGGACTAACACTGCTTCACATTTACCATCAAACCAAACCCTTATACGACGCGTTCATCCCCTCCGGAGGTGAGAATCTGAGAGTCTGTCTGTGTGTCTGTGTCTGAGTGTGAAACATGAATCTTTCTAACCACAGCAACAAAGTTATATATATATATATATATATATATACATATATTATAAAAAAAGAAGATTCACACAGGTTTGATACTGCTGAGTTTAAAGACTGAACACAGCTTGGTGGTGACACGGCTGACACACTCCTTCATGGTGGAGATTAATAACAGCGGAGAGCAGCTTGTTGGAGCTTTATACTCAAGTTTTCCAAGTTAACAACCTAGTGACAAACTCCAGAAGTTTTTATATGAAGCACAACAACGAGATCCAGGTTTCTGCACATGCTCAGTAGCGTCTGCCTTAAAGAGAACTACTCTCCAGAGACTGAAAACATGATCACTGTTATTAGTCTTTGGAGCCGTTTCTAAACAAACTAACATGACAGCAAATAGGCCTGTCACAATAAATATCGACTTATCGTACAATAACGTTCATTTTTTTGGCCTCAGTATTGCCACACTTCACATTAGCAGCTAAGAGGCTATTCATGTCACATCAGTGGTATAAAACGATCTTTAAATGACGATAATATTGTTTATCGTGATAATTATTGAGACAATATATCGTCCAAAGGAAGTAGTTATCATGGCAGGCCTGCTGCTGATTAATCTGTCTTATTTTGGTCTTTAAAATGTCACAAAATGTGTTTACCAAAGTCAAAGATGCAACCTAAAATGTCCACGACCCAAAGTTTGTCAGTTTAGTGTCATAAAGGACTAAACTAGTACCTATTCATATTAAATTGAGGCTTTTTTCCTCCAAAAAATGACTTCAGTATTGCCACACTTCACATTAGCAGCTAAGAGGCTATTCATATCACATCAGTGGTATAAAACGATCTTTAAATAACGATAATATTGTTTATCGTGATAATTATTGAGACAATATATCGTCCAAAGGAAGTAGTTATCATGGCAGGCCTGCTGCTGATTAATCTGTCTTATTTTGGTCTTTAAAATGTCACAAAATGTGTTTACCAAAGTCAAAGATGCAACCTAAAATGTCCACGACCCAAAGTTTGTCAGTTTAGTGTCATAAAGGACTAAACTAGTACCTATTCATATTAAATTTAGGCTTTTTTCCTCCAAAAAATGAGTGACCAATCTAGTTTTTGGACAACAACGGAGGAATAAGATCAGGATTTGAATACACACACACACACACACACAATACTTGTAGACTAGTAGATCAGTTCATTGTTAGTTTGGATCCAAACATGAAATTAGTTCACAATAAGCTTTGTGCTCTAATATATGGCTGGACTGTGTTTGCTTAATGTGTGAAATTATGGTCAATTTGTCACCTGGATACTCAGTGTTAGTGTTTATAATGTGAATTCCTGGATATTAAATGTTTGTCTGCAATTTTCTTAAGTGGTTCCAGTAATATTTGTTGTTAAAGTGGACTGAAGTAGCACCATAGGATGTGGTTTACCAACTGCTTAAATAAAACATAAGGTCATAAATGCAGTTGCGAGAACACTTTCCACTCATCTCTTGGGATGTTTGATTCAAAAAGAGATAAAGTTATTTTACTTTTGATTAATTATTCTAATTATCTATTAATCCCCTCCTGCTCTTCCACCTGTTTGTCTGATTAATTGTTGTTTAGGGTGCTTTAACTGAGTGCTCTCCTTTATGCCTCCCAGCTGCATTAAGAGCTGTTTTCTCTGCAGCTGAAGCCGTACTCCAGTAGTGCAATGACGAGGCTGCGGACCTCACATGCCAGGTCAGCAGAAACAACGCCTCCACACGCTCCTCCGACAGTCTTAGGACCGTGGCGTGGGAGTGCAGGTGCAGACGGGGGCAGGATGTCTGCTGGGTGTTTTTAACATGCGATAAATGTGTTATGAGCTGAATGTAGCACAGAGGTGCCTAAACTATACCATACAGGACCATAATGTGGCTGCAGGTTTTCATTCCTAACAAACAGGAGCACAACTGATCTCAGTCTTCAGACACCAGATTGGTCGAATCATGAGCGCTCTTGATTGGTTGGAACAAAAACCTGCAGACAGACGGACTTTTACGAAAGAGTGGAATCGCTGTAAACGCCCCCTGAGTTGGATACTGGCCCAAAAACGGTGCCAATTCAGTCTGATAAGAATTACTCGGCTGGCAAATACACCAAAATAAGGTCTCTATTTTCCAGGTTTGCTTTAGTGTTATTTTGCCCACTGCACATGCTCAGTAGTGTTTCTCCTGCTCGGCCCACAGACTTTACATTGTGATGACGTCACCGATTTTGAAAAAAAATCACTTTTCTGGGCTCGAGGAAAGTTTTATAAATATAAAACCTCCATGGATCACAGATTAGTAATAGAAAGAGTCATAATTGAGCTCGTCTGCAGTTCGAGGCGTCCTGGCAACAGTTTTACAGACATCTCTTTTACAGTGGTGCTTTTAGGGAGAGTTTTTAGCTGCAATACCGCGAGTGACCACTGGGAGAAAAATCGGCTGATAAGCTGAGTGGCGTCGCCCTATCAGCTCTTATATATACATGCATGGTAGAAACACTGAGAACAGACTTTACAGTAAAGGAGGAGACGTCTGCTGTCCATCAGGAAAACTTTAGAAATGAAAAATATTCAGATATTCTGTTTATTTTTTGTTTTTTAATGAGGGAGAACGAGATTATGTCACTTAAAGGATAATTGCATGGATAATTATATTTTTCATCCTTTGCCTATTTGTTTATTCATTTAGTTATATATATTTATGTACATATATGTTAAATATATTTTATTATATTTGTAGATGTATGAACATATGTATTGTCGATATTTAGTAACTGAAAACTGTTCACGCCGCTTTATTTTGAAGGAGCAACAGCACTCAGTGACTCAGTGAGAATTATCTGCCTGCAGTAGTTGTTGATTTTTACAACATATGAAAAAAATGTATTATATATATTTTTTGTATTGTATCGTGGCTGCGTTACTGGTCTAACTGGGACCAGCTGGAGTGAGATTCCTTTGATGTGAGGATGGTGTGAATCATGATGGATGGATAAAGAACGGAGGCGTGGACAGTCTGTTGACATACACACATCCTGGCCTCTAGGAGAAACACGGCATTCTGGGAAAAGATGGGGATGGGGGTAAAACATCAATTAAAAAAAGAGTATAAAGAGAAAGATTGTCTCGACTGTTTCCATTTATCTCTTATTTAAAAAATGCCCGTCCTCTCCATTCATCCCTCCCTCCTCCTCTAACTCTCCTTTTCTCATCACCTATTTTATTCCTCCCTTTTGATCAATTTCATTTCTCTCCCGTCGACAAAGCGAATGCAGCAGTTTCTGGTCGGGTTCCCATGGCAACCGCAGTTGCTAGGCAACGCACAACTCTCCATCATCCATTCCAGAAGTCTGACAGATGGAGAGGAAGAATGCCAAGGCGAGAGTGAGAGAAAAGAAGAGAGAAAGAGAGAGAGAGAAAGAGATGAAGGAAAAGAATGAAAACAGGAGGAAGAAGAAGAAGAGGGGGAGGAGGAGCTGTGTGGCAGGGAGGTGATGATGATGAGGAGGAAGAGGATGATGATGCAATTCAAATAAAATAAAAAACCAGAGTGGATCCATTAATCTGGTCAATGATTGGTCTAATCCTCCGTTAGTCCACAGTTTCACATTTCACGTCGTTTATTAGCAGATTGGGTTTCTGTCGTCGACCTGCTGACTCACTCATCGTATTAAAATCTGAGCCGTGTGTTCATGTAAATCAGCTCGATGCCGCAGAGCGATTACAAAATAACAAGAGGGAAGGGGAAAAAAGGAAAAAGTGAAAGGTTGCTGGTTTACAACAAAAAAGGTCAACTTATTACAAAAAGTCACACAAGTCCAAATAATCAACGACAAGCTGTGCAATTATCGACATATAACGCATGACTCAGAGGTCGCAGTGGATTATCCTGGTTTTACCTTAATTAACACATTCTAAGTCAAGTTAATTGATATTTTGGGACAAAGTTAAACATTTTAGTTGCTGTTACTGAATCTTTATGAAACTTGGAGCCGCTTTCCAGCATCTTTCAATTAAAAAACACCTTAAAATCAAACTAATACAAATAAAATCTTTAAACAAGCAATAGCTGAGCAATAACTCATTTTTTTAAGCCACTAAGGGGCAGCAAAGCAACACAACAATGACATATTATCAGCTTGTAAAGGTGATATGTTGAATTTGTTAGCAAAGTTGTTTATTCAACAGATATTTCAATCGGCCGTTATTGGCCAATCCAAGATATATAAGGTGATTATACTACTAATATGTTGGTAGATATGCGCCAATATTTTAAGTTAGCATTTTGTGTATATATATATATATATATATATATGATTGTTTTTCTTACTTTAAGTTTAATATGTATACATTTTAGTTCAATTTAGTCTTTTTCTATTTCTAATTATTATAATTCACAGTGAAATTTACTGTTGATGTCATTTTGGACAATGAAGTGTATTGTTAAACTGTCACAAGTGTTTGATATTTTAGGGGATCATTGAGAAAAATGAGTGTTTATAAATGTATATAAGAATATTGGCTGATAAGTCTATATAAGACTCTTTATACTCCCTTATATATCGTATCTGTCAGGCTCTGTTTATTCACTCATCCAGCAGAAACAGAGAAACTAAACAACTAAAACAGTGTAACAGTTACATTAAAATATATTCCAGGTGGAGTCGTGGTCGTTACACCTGCTTTATTTAGAGTTTACACAATTACATAATCCATCCTGACCCTGATCTGGACTAGTCTGGACTATCTATCAGACAGGTGGATCCTCTCAACATCGTCTCCTTTAATCTGAGAAACAACAAAGACCTTAAAAAAGAAGAAGGCAGCTGACTGTGAAACGCCTCGGGAAGTCACAGACAGTGAAGGGCGACCTCTCACATTTACTTTAATTAATTAATGAATTAACTATTAAATAAATAAACATGTCTTGGCTGTAAAACATTCTTTTAAATGTTTAATTTATGTGTATTTAGTGATTTAATAACATTTATTTAATTATCCATCAGATCTGTAACATCTTATCATCACTGCACAATATCTCTAATCTATTTTTATTATTATTTATATACATTTTATATTTAAGTGAGCTGATTATATTACTGTATATATTTAAGTCTTTAATTATTAAGTTATTTTTACCTGTTATATACATTATATTATGCTGTTTTTGTATTTTAATTATGATAATTGGCCTCTGTAACACACATACTGGCATTTTTGTAATATTGTGTGTATATGTTGTTTTTTAAAAAATATTTTAATGTGTTAATTTTATATTTATTTCATCTATTTATGCTTGATCACTGTGTTTATTGTGTACGATATTCTGTGTATGTTCATTTTAATTTGCTTAAATGTTGTATATTCTGTTATGTGAAGCAGCTTGTAACAGTTTGGAAAGGTGCAATGTATTTTATATCTAAATAAGCTTATTAAGTTACTGAATATATTTTAGTCTTTAATTATTTTAGTTACTTTTACCGTTGACACTGTTTTTGTGTAATATTTTGATTTATTTAAGCATTTTTTGTAATATTGTATATATGCTTTTTGGGTTTTTTTAATAGTAATTTTGTTAATTTTATATTTAATCATCTATCTATGCTTAACCATTGATTTTATTGTGTTTTGTGTATAATAATGTTAATTTAGTTTTGTTTAAATGCTGTTTAATGTATTATGTAACCACAGTCTGCTTTAGTAATAAAGTTTATTACTATTATTATTATTATTACGACTTTAATCTTCCCTTTGAGAGTAATAAATAAATATCTCTATGTGTCTTTTTAATTAACTTTAACATCAGTATTTAAAGAAGACATTTAATAGTTTAACAGAAGCTACAGACTGATTGTGTATTTCTGCCCTCGAGGAGACGTTTTCTTCTCCTTCCTCGACTCCGTTGTCATGACAGTCAACACGAATCTTTGAGCTCAAGGACACGAAAACATGCAGAGTAGAAAGAAATATCTTTAATTTCCCTTTTGAGATTCATAACGTTCTCTCTCTCTCTCTCTCTCTCTCTCTCTCTCTCTCTCTCTCTCTCTCTCTCTCTCTCTCTCTCTCTCTCTCTCTCTCTCTCTCTCTCTATAATCAAACTCACAGCAGAGCGGCTAAAACCCTGCAACCAATGTTGATTTCATTATTGATTACTCTGTCAGCTACTTTCTAGAGTAATGGATCAATCCTTTTGTTCTGTTTAAATGATAAATGTTGGATTAAAGCTGCCCAAAATCTAAAATGACTTCTTCAAATGTCTCAGGTTTAATATATTCAGTTTACTGTCACAGAGGACGAAAAGAAAGATTCACATTTTAAGAGCTGGAATCACAGAAGTTTTACTTTTTCTTCTTAAAAAAATACTAAAAAGTGATTTATTATAAAGAAATTTGACATTTGATTTGATAATTGTCGACTATTTTGATCATTATGTTTATTTTTTAAAGGAAGATTGCCACAAAAATTCTGGTTGCAGTCTCTAAAATGTGATAATTTCATGTTTTACTTTGTTATTTTTGGTGGTTTTGTCCCAATTTTTAAATATTTTCTGACATTTTATAGACAATACAATTAATCAAGACAATAATCTGCAAATTAATCAATAAAGAAAGTAACTATTAGGTGCACACATAGTTGTAAAACATTTTGACTGTCACCCAATCAGTAATTAGGGTGTGGAAGAAATAAAAGGAGCTCATCATCACGCTGTAAAATAAAAAGGATTTTCAAATGGAAGAACTGGAGCTGACAAAAGCAGTCCGTGTCAGTCAAATAAGAAAGGTGTCAATTCTGTCTGAATCCCAAAACCTGCCTGCAGCATTTTAAATGAGGTGAAGGGCATCGCAATAATAGAGGCAACGAATTATTAAAGCATGAATGAGTCTCTCTCTCTCTGTCTGTGTCCTGTTGTGAAAGGAAAAGGTCTCATTTCAGTCATTTTTAAGCAAATGGAGAAGCACCAAGTAACAGAAATATGCTCTAAAACTACAGATTTACCTCTGAAAATGTGCAGATTAGTAGCGTCAAAATGAGTTTAAGAGGCAAATGCACTTAATAAAACGAGCTAGTTTGTATCTATTTAGATTTAGATGATTATTAGATGTTGCAGGAGCATGTTTGGGCTTGCGGTTGCTGTTTGCTCTGCTCTGAACCGCTACACGGCCTCCTCTCCGGTCACTTACTGATAAGTTTTGAGTGTGACCCGACAGCTATCTCTCTTGTTACTGAAACATGCAAAGCCGCACCATTTGACATTCAAATTCACACAAATGCACGCAGCAGTAGCAGCAGCACACAGTCTCTCTCTCCGTCTCTCTCTCTCCAGTTTCACCGAGCTGTCGGCCGCCTGATGCAACAAAAACTCGGAGCAAGTACATCGTCACATCTTCTCTCACATCTCTCTCTCTCTCTCTGTGTTTGTTCTGCTAATTGCGGCGTATATAAAGCAGCAGCGATGCATGACGGGAGGACACAAGTTTTTCAAGCTGATGCGTATCTTCCTGCGCTGACCAAGGTGGCTCAGTCGTAACATGACAGACGCGAGAAAAAAAAAAAAAAGATTGAAGCCGAAACTCTTTGATGTCTTCATATCATTGATGATAATCAAAGGCAATAAAACATGAGACTTGACATGTGGGTTGTTATAGGAGTTCAGTGTGGGTGGCTGATATGCAGGTGGCCTGTAAGTGTAATTGACCCCTTTGTTAACTCCGCCTCCCCCCTTTTTAGTCACTGTTGCTGCACTCGCCAAGCTTTTCATTCCTGCATGGCTCATATACAAGATTTACAACGATAACTGGATGACTTACCATTAATAATCTTCTCATTCAGTCATTTCTAAACACTGGCTCCGAAATTAACCTCTCAAGCTCCTCTTATCAATCTGCATTGTGTATTATTTGACTCATTCCTGCATGGCACATATAAAAGATTAACCCTTACATACTGTTCAGGGTCAAATTTAACCCTTTTTCATATTTGAGAGCTGTACAAACACCAAATACACATTTCTGCCAGGTGGACTTTAACTAATGTAACCCAAAATATACAAAAATGGAAATAAAATGCATCATTTCGGTTAATTTTCCACACAAAAAACATCAGCTGATTGCTGTGTTTGACCTGTGTTTATTACAAAATTTAAAGAATCAGCATTCAAACATGTTGTATTCTCTATATTCTACAAAATGTTCCCCTGGACTATAAAATAGTGATTGTAAATGTCTTTTAATCAAACATTTATTAATGACCGATGGGGAATTTATGAATGTGTATTGGTGTAGAGACTAATCATGAGTCAGAATATGAACAGTGTGTAAAGGGTTAACAATGATAACTGGAGGATTTACCATCAACACTCTTCTCATTCAGTCATTTCTAAACACTGGCTCCAAAATTAACTTTTAAAATTAACTTTTTGGAAGATAAACTTTGTGTATTATTTGACTAAAAATAATTACCTCAAGTTTCTTAGTGTTTAGTGTGACAAACAGCTTCCTTTATTAGCCAGGATCAGGAGTGTATAGTGAGATGTGGCATCACCTGTTGGTTTGCTTTGGAGCCAGTTTGAACCCCAGAGTTGCAGCGTACGGTCGGCACCATCTTGTCAGTTTGGAGCCAGGAGTTCTGGATGTTTCCTGTCACACTCGGACCCAAGCTAACAATAGTTTACAGGGAACACTGAGCTGTTTAGACTTGTGCTATCATTAGCTACCTAATACTAACACTGCTGGTATGGTTATCAACTCTAATATTGAGACAATAGTTCTGTAGCCAGAATAAACATTTAAAATTAACTTTTTGGAAGATAAACTTGGATTTTTTTACCAGCCAGAAAACTGCATTGCATTGTATTATCTGAATACGTGTTTAATGTTAGTGGACATTTTGAACTTCATACATTAGCCAGGATCAGGACTGCATATAAAGACAGATATAGATGTATTGGAGCCAGTTTGAAGCCCAGAGTTGCGGCTTACGGTCGGCACCATCTTGCCCGTTTGGAGCCAGGAGCTTCCAAATAAGGAGTTTCCTTTCACACTCTAAAAACAGACCCGACTACCTCGAACTGAAACTAACTGTAGTTTAACAAAGCTGTGCAAACTTGTACTTACATTAGCTACATAATACTAATATCGCAGTATTATCAAGTAACATTAAACTTACCGAACTATTGAGTCAAGGAGCTAACTGTCAAACATGCAATTTGTCTTTCTATCTTATTAATGGAGCAATCATTTCCAAAATGACCACCAGCACACGTATTACAGGGTCTGAATTTAGACATTGAGACCAGAATGACTCATCAAAAAAAAATCAATTGACCTAATATTTTGTGAGAGAAGTTTAACACTTCCTGAATGAGAGTCTATCGGAGCCGGCGTCTAGAGGACATCAGTGGTTTCACACTTTAGTTGATGTGGCCGGTTCCTGCGTCATTCAACACCGATCTGTGTGACTTTTCTTTTTCGTCTTCATGTCGTATCGCCACGTCTCTTAACAACGTGTAACACAACTGTTTCTTAGAGCAAAAACAGTAATTGTGTAGAAGATACCAAGAAGTAGTATTAAGCTGCTTGATATGAATAGATAGGAACAGCAGACAGTGAGGGTAATAATAAACATAATAACATAATAAACCTGGACCTACGCTGTTATTCCAAATTATGTACTGGTGACCACCTAGTCAGTTTTTTCACCCAGCCCTAAATTTAATTAAATTCAACTTTATTTATATAGATTCCCACTTTTCTCATGATATACGAAGTCAATTCATTCTCAGTCATTCAGTTTTTTTATTAAGATGTTGCGATAAATGGTAGCTTGGATGTCTGAAGTGTGGGCGATGATTGACAGTTAGCTCTTCTGCTCTTTTTCGGTTGATAACGATACCTGCAGTGTTAGTATTCGGTACATAATCTTAGCACAAGTCTACACAGCTTGTTAAACTATCGTAAGCTTCAGTCCGAGGTAGTGTGGCGTGTTTTTAGAGTGTGAAAGGAAACACGCCGCACTTCTTATTTAAAAGCTCCTGGCTCCAAACGGACAAGATGGCGCTGACTGTAAGCTGCAACTCTGAGCTTCAACTGGTCTTTATTTAAACAGTCCTGATCCTGGTTAATATATGAAGCTGTTTGCGACATTAAACACTAAAAACGAAACTAAAAGTATGCTAATTATTTTAGTTAAACGATGCAGTTTTATAGCACTGAATCACAACAGAAGTTATCTCAGGACACTTTTCACACAAAGCAGGTGTTGAAAAATACTCTTTATCATACGGACATATAATATTCCCTCATGAGCAGCACTTGGCGACAGCGGCAGGGGAAAAATTCTCCTTTTTTTAACGAGAAGAAACTTCAAGCAGAACCGGGTTGTAGGTGTGAGGCCGTCTGCTTCGAATGGTTGCATTCGATTTATTTGCAATTGGCGCTCGCAGGTGTTAATTTTGGAGCCTGACTCGTCTACTGCGACTCACTCTGGAGACACCAAAAGCTTTATATATTACATTTTTTAACACAAAGAACACCTGGAAACACACACTGAGGTGGAAAAATGAAAGTCAATCCTTATATATTCACTTGCTAAAAATATATCATGGCTTATAGTTACATTAGCAAAAAGTCAGTGCCTTCACTTACGGATCCACGTGGCAGTAGCTGTTCTTGTATTTTGGGTCAGCTAGTTGGTCGTAGCATTATAGTCAAGTATTAGTGTGAAAATTGTATTTAATCCAAGTACCCTTAAAGTAATACTGATACCACCTGAGTACTTCATTAGATACCCATCATTCTTTTATCTGGTCTAACAGGCGTGTAGTGTAGACACACTTTAGAGCCTTTAGGTGGCATCTTGGCTGCTGAACTGCTAAGCGCGCTAACTCAAATTCACCACAACTTCACATCCACAGACGGGTTGTAGCTGCTGTGGCAGTGGACCAATCACATGTCACATTAAATCCAAGAACGCTTATGTTTAATTGGCTGTGAGCAAGTCCATACAAATAGTCATATTTTCTATCTCTGGGTGCAAAAAGGATCGATTGCAGGTATCGTTACTATACTACTTGGAATAGATTTATTACCTTAAAAGATATAGAGTACCGATACCTAGCACTATAATTTTGACATTACCATTTTTGGAAAATATCATTGTAGTTACTTCTGTAGAGATATTTTAACGTTCGTAGCTTACATTAAAGCAGAAAAACACACAGTTTCATTTTTTAAACCTTTGCTTTTTGGTTTTGGTTTTGGAAAGATTTCTTTTTTTCATAAAGATACCTCCTATTGAAGTCTTTATATGCAGCTCCATGTCCACTGCTTATTTTTTGACACGGACAACGCAGCATTTTTCATAATTATAAGCAGAGTATTGATCAAAATGGATCAGTGATAAGGTTGAGATCGGTAAAATAGATCTGTAGAGAACAAAAATCAATAAGCACCTGTCTAAATCTTTAAAATTAAGAAGCTGTTTCATGTCAAGGGACTTCACTTGAAAGGATAAAGCTTGAGCAACACAATAAGGTAGTTAGAAAGCAGAACAAATCTAAAAGGTAAAAAGAATATACAAAAAAATATGCTCATATGACTTCAGGTCAGAGATTTGGCTCGTACACCTGATTTGGGTTTAAGTGCGGATGTGAGTGACGCAGCTATGAAGACTGTTTAACGTCAATTCACCGAAATAACAACCCTGAAATTGGCTTTTTTTTTCTTTTCTTTTTCAATCATCAGACCGATGTTGAGTTAACCTCGACTCTCAAACCATTACTGAGGCTTCTACATCAAATGACGAAGACGGGAGATCATTGGCGAGCGGTAAAAAAAAAAAAAAGAAAGAGCATGAGGACTTCTTAGCTTTATGAGTGCAACAGTGCGTGGCAGAGAAGCCCACATTAACTATTATATCACAGGGATTAAGCCGGGGGAGACGAATGCCTGTTGATTAGCCAGGAATGTAAATGTCCCAGAGGCAGCGGCACATCGACCGGCCTGGTAACAAGTGTTTTTTAGGTTTTTTTTAGGAAGACTCTCTAATGAGACCTGAAAGCTGCGGTAATGAGCAGGGGGACGAGGATCGGGCTCAAATGGAGACGGATCGTCTGATGAGCAGGGAGATAGATGAGGGGGGCCAGGTGACGGTGAGGCCTCGGTGAAAAAAAACATCATCCATCACAGATTTCAAGCTTCAGGACGGTCGGGTGCACGAAACAAGCAAATAGAGGGCATCAAAGAGGGCTATAAAAGCACTGTGATGTGGCATTTTTAACATTTCATGCATTAAATTATTAAAGAAATAATTATCGGATGATTCGATTAGCCCTAGTCTAAAATGTTAAGTTTAATTTAGATATTTCACTCATTTTTAAATATATGCAATCAAATATACATGTGAATAAATAAAGTAAATAATCTTATATGTGCTTGATTTCATTTCCTTTAGAAACAGTGAAAACCCCAAAAAAGTGTCTTAAATTAGTCTTTTAAATAGATACCTGCATAAATAACATACACAACATATTTATAATAATATATAGATAATACACATATAATAATACACTGAAAATATACACATATATACATATTTTATCATATAAATGCATGGTTATATAGATCCTAAAGTACCGAGGTGGATGCACATAACTAAATCCATTATAAAATGAATGTATAGAATAATATTTATGCTTCAGTTTTATATTATTTTTATGTATCTTAAATACTCTAACCATCTACTTGTAATTGCTTTGTATAATTGTATTTTATCCATTTATTATTATTATTATTATTTTAAAAATGTAATCTTTTTCTCTTTGATTTTATTTTTATATTTTTGCTATTGTTGGGGGTTTTTTCTGTCTCCTGTTACTGTCTCGATATCAGTGTAAATGAGGGCCGCCCTCAATGATCTCTCAAGTTTAAATTAAGGTTTATTACTACTACTACTACTACTAATACTACTATTGCTACTACTATATTTGTTTTTAATTTATGTAGTTTTTTCTACAAAATGTCTGAGAATAATGAAAAAATGCCCCAAAATCCATCTTAACAGTCAAAAAGATTCCACAGATATATAACGATTAATCAACTATACAAAATACTTTTGAGTTAGTCTGTGTAATTTTTCAAAATAAAGTGCACAGAGCCTCTCCTGTTGTTTTGTCATAATCTGATTTAGCAGCGTCGTGGTTAATGATCAGAAAGGAAGAATTTCACCTGAGGAGGAGTGTTGTGAAAAATGGCTGGATGTGTTTCATTTCATACTGGTGTCTAATGAGCATTTTTACACACACACACACACACACACACACACACCAGAGTAGTTTTAGCATGAGGCGATGATACTGAACATATAAAACAGAGAGAAATAACAGAGAGCAGTGAGTCTGACAGAAGAAGTGAAGGAGGAATGGAGAATTAACGCAGCCTACTCTCATGGGGTGGGGTGGGGGGGAGCTGAGACCGTGAACAGTAAGTAAACCTCTGAGAAGCCTGCAGGGCGGCTGCGGTCCCCCTGGTACGCCACAACTAGCTGGCACGCTGCCTGCCTGCTCAGAGTGGAAACACTCAGAGGAGCCGGCACAGAGGCGCTGCGAGCCCACTGGAGGGGCAGGACGAAGAAGGAAGCGTCACGCTGAGCGGGTGTCGAGCCACCGCGTCGGAAAACGCAGACACTGAAAACACAAACAAAGCCGCCTCGAGACCACAGCAGACACAAAAGTGACGGAAGATACGCGTCTACAGACGACTGCATACTATTCTTACAGGGAGCAAAGTCAGGGCTGCTGCACACTGTGTGAAATCTATTATAAGGTCTTTAAAGAGCTTGTAGTGTGCAACTCAAACACACATGTAAAGGAAATTATCATAATCATAATCGACCATGACAGAAGAAATGTAAAACCCTTTCCACAGTAAAATAAATGCACATTCAGGCGAATTTCATAAGTTTAAATATAAATAAATATACATATAAACAGGGATCTTGTTGTATTTCCTTATAAAAATGTGTAAAAATCATATTAAATAATTCAATTAATGGCAAATACGATAAACTGTGTCCCACTGTTACAGGATTTTTTTTTATGCAATTTGAAATTTAGATTTTTTTTTTTATTACAATTTGCTAGGAATTGTTAATTTGGAGAACACTAACTCACATAGTCAGATATATTTCTCAACTAGGCATCAGCTGGAAATTTAAAACCAACTGTACCTAAAAGCGAGACGTTTTATGACCTTTATTCTGAAAATCCAATATAAGACTTTTTAAGGATCTGCAGGAAAACTTGATGCTGATCTTCTGATGTGCTGATTTGCAACATTCAGAGCTTTAAATTAAGTAAATGTGCTTTCTGAGACTGAGCAGATTCAGGCTAAGCTTTATGATAGAAAATAAATTTGATATTAAAATGTGATTATCTGTGTCCCACTTTAATGTAAGTATTTTAATAGGAATTTTTTTATTATAAATTACTTGGAATTGTTCTCGCACACAGAGTAAAACCAGGCATCACCTCAACATTTAACATCTACCATACTTTAAAAACTTAACTTTTTAAGACATTTCATAACTTTAATTCTGAAAATCCAATATAAGACTTTCAGACATTTCATGACTTTAATTCAGAAAAACCCATAGACTTTTTAAGACCTTTAATGCTAAAAATCCAATTTAAGACATTGTATGACCTTTATTCTGAAAATCCAACATAATGAAGCTTTAAGGGTAGGGTTGGTAATGTTGGAAAGCTAGCAAGATTTGAAAATAGCACCTCCTCCTGCCTCCTCTAAGTTCCACCCCGCTGCTCCCCCTCCCGTCAGTGAGTCCGTCCAAGCCACGCCCCCACAAACCGGCAACAGCAACAGGTGAAGACTGCACGCGCGAAGTAGGCAGGGAGAGAGGGGGCGGATGCAGAACTAGACATGAAGGCACCTGATTGGTTTTTGCTTTTCGGTGCGAAGAGCATGGATTGGTCGGAGTTTTATCAGGCCTGTGGCTGCCACAGGGGTCTGATTTTTTCCGTTCCGTTTTCTAAAGACATAATGTATTGATACCTCTGATAATAGAAGGACCTTTTCACCCAGTATAACAAAAAGTGCTTCTGAACAGGATTACCAACCCTACCTTTAAAGATGTGTAGGAACTCTCGATACCGATCTCTGATATCCTGATTTTCAACATTCAGAGCTTTAAATTAAGAAAATATGTGCGTTCTGAAGCTGAGAAGCATTGTAAAAAATATGAATTTCTAAGTGTTTGATTTTACGTCATTTGGTGTAAACATGTTGGAGAAAGAGGAAGTGAGTTTGTGATTTTTGGCTTTTTCACTGTGGATGTGGACTGCAGGACGGAGAAGCAGTAACGGAAAGATCCGATAACAACAGAGTAAACATCTCACCTCTTACCACAAGAGTCGATGTGTTAGATAAAGGTGAAGAATGACATTAATGAAACCACACTACAGTCAACTTTTGCAGCATTTTCTCATAGAAAATTCAAGTTTAAAACATTTCTAACAAAGTAAAAAAATAACTAAAACTGTAAAGATCCTCTCGTGTGTGGAGCAGGAGCAGAAAAGACTTTGGATTGGGTTAAATAGCCTTCATTAAAACATGGCTTTAAATGTAAATTTAACAACAATGACCAGTTTTGACCTTAACAAATGAAGTGAGGTGAAATGAGGAGTTTGATAACACACCTTTTATGAAATGTGGAATATCATTGCAAAAACAAGTAATGTTTCTTTTTTTAGGCATTTAAACTGATCCAATTACAATACACTACAATTAAATATTAGTAATTTTCAAACAGCATGAGATAGAGAGGGCCACATATACAGGCCTCAATTGTACAGATACATTAGAATTCATGAAATTGAATACTGTTTAGAAATATGCGTTTGATTGATCATTTTTTTCACCACTTTCTGCTCTATATTTACCCTCCACCATTTCATATGATAGTCTAAATGCAAAGTGTGTAAATATCTCCACTATATTTTACCCTCAAATATTCCACAATGGGACAAAAACAAAGTAAAGTCCATGGCATATTCATGACTTTCTGCTAATAACAATCAAACATTGCAATGCTCCACATTTTAAAGATGTGAAAACTACTGTCACGCGACTTGACAACAGAAAATGACGACGGTGAGTTATTTAGTGTTTATTATCAAGGGAGCAGTTAATGAGTGAATAAGGGAGTGATTTAAGACATGCGCCTGGTATCGGTACTCAATACTTTTTAAAGTATTGACCGAAATAAATCTATACCAAGTAGTATCGAAACGTCTCCCGTCAATTGATACCTGCAATCGATCCTTTTTGCACCCAAAGCAAGAAAAATGTGATTGGCCCACTGCCACAGCAGCTACAACCCGTCTGTGGTGGTGAAGTCCTGGTGAATTTGAGTTTAACGCGCTTAACAGTTCAGCAGCCAAGATGCCACCTAAACGCTCTAAAGTGTGTCTACACTACACGTCAGTTACACCGGATAAAAGAATGATGGGTATCTAATGAAGTACTGAAGTTGGTATCAGTATAACTTTAAAGGAACTTGGATTGGTACTAGGGATGTCCCGATCCAGCTTTTTGCACTTCCGATCCGATACCGATATTGTAGCTTTTAGCATAGGCCGATACCGATACTGGCCGATCCAAGCATGTATTAAAGATTAAAGATATTTACTTATTTTGTTGTTATACTCATGTTGAAAAGGGTTTTACTCTTAAGAACAACTAGCCAACTTAATTAGGTTAGTTTGAATAATCCACAATGGTTGGTAATGAGAAGCTGACCTGTTTATTCTTAACAGGGTTAAATAAACACAAAATAGACAAAATAATAAATAGTCAATTAACCACACAAACTGAATTGGCATCAGTGCTCTGCTCTTGAACAACAAGAGTGTAAACCAAGGCTTAAAAAGCCATCAGTGCAAACAATATTGTAAACTGTATTAAAAAAGCAAAACACACAAAAAAGCTGAGTAGAAAATAAATAGTGGGATGCTGGACAGGTCGCTAGGTGTGCTGAAAAACGCGGACCGGATTTGGGGGGAAAAGCTGAAAAAACTGGAATGGATTACCTACATCGGTGCGCTGGAAAACACGGACCGGAGTTTTGAAAACAAACTGGATCGGGAGTCCGGATCGGGATTTTCCCGTGCAGGCCGATCCGATATTGATATGCATTTTCTGCTAATATCGGCGGCCGATCCGATCCAAATATCGGATCGGGACATCCCTAATTGGTACTTATATCGGCATTTTTACACACTAAGTATCGAGCTTTTATTATATGAATTACAAATGAAAATTTAAGTTTTTGGTACTAGAATAATTAAATCAATTGCTGTTTCAGTCCACTAGATGGCTCTAGTTTGTTTTCTAGTGAGGACAGCATATTGGAGAGTCAGCAGGAGGAAGTTTTCCTTTGGGAACATAATAATACAATATCGTATCGTGACACAAGTATCATGATAATATGGTATCGAGGAGCCTCTGGTGATTCCCACCCTTAAACGATACCCAGCCCCATTTCACACACAGCTATAGTTCATTCAGTCATTGATCAGGATTGGTAGACGTCCACCACCAAGTTTAATAAATGTGTCATTGGTGTTTGTTCACTCTTTGAAGCCCAATGAAGACATTTAAGGTTGAAACTGATCAGCTGAATAAATAAAAGTTGAATAAAAGCTGTTTAACACAATGAAAGGTGTTTGTTTTTCTCTCCATTCGGATTCAAGTTCTAATAAAGTAAAAGAAAATACCTAAAACTCAAAAGGTAGAGACAGTTGTAATTTACGGCCTTTTCCAGATCTCTCATTTCTTTTTTTAAAAATGGCTGCGATTCAGAGATGTGACTCTCAGTATAAATAAAAGTTAAACTGGGAGATTCCAGCAGCTGAACTGAACATGACTCAGCTCGATACATCTGACTAGAAACGACTCGTCTCTCTGCTTCTTTTTTGTTGACATACAAAAGCTTGCTCACACTGACTTTTCTGTTTTCTCACACAGAGCTTCACAAACAACCTTTGGCCTGGAATTCCTCCATTTTTGGCCTTTTGACAAACGGCTATCTGATATAATCCGATTGGCAGTGTTTGTCATTAAAACTGGCAAAAGTGAGAAGCTGAAGCATGAGTGTTTTTACACAAGGAGAGAAAAACATCCGACATGAAAAAAGGGTTTGTTGGCTCAGATTGTTTTAGGGAATATTCATATTTTATTGACCTAGAGCTGAAGTGGAAGCAGCTATAAAAAGATTACTGGGTATATTACTCCAGTATAAAGTCAAGAGTAAAGGGAGAGAGCTTATCTAACCGCAAACACTTTGTCTCTGAGAGGAAAAAAATACATATTCAATGTTAAAACTGAGTGTAACAGTAGCACGAGTAGAGTCACAGTCATAAAAATATGATAATAAAATGCGTCAACATTAACCATCATTAAACATTTACACTGACAGGGTTTCTGCAGGTTATTACAAGATACATTTTTTTCTTTCTTTTTTACAATTTTATGAATCTTACTTCCGTACTGAGATCCAGACGATGTCTGTAGGAGTTTTTACGTAGTTCGTGTTGAATCAGTCGGACTTTGTTGACGCTTCCGATGTTTCTTTTGTCTTTAATGTTTTTTTTTACCAAGCTTTTATTAAACTTGAACTTTTAATAGCTTTTCCTCTTATTCTCTCGTTTTTTTAATTAAACTTTATTTAAGTTTAGATTTTTATTATAAATCCTAAATATGTTTTCTTTTTTTATTATCTTATTTTGTCTCCTGTGTATCAGTCTCAAATTTTTCTTTGTAATTTTTGTAATTTTCTTTGTAATTTGTTTTTATCCCTTTTCTTTTTGTCGTTACTTGTTCTGTCTTATTATCAACTTGTCAATCAGCTGTGAAGCACTTTGAACTATATTAACCTGAATGAAAGCTGCTGTATAAATAAACTTTGATTGATTGATTGCGTTTAACAGTGGCTTCATGTTTGTGCCCAAAGTTTCAGCAGTGGACTTTAGATTCGTCATTTTCGACTAAGCACTAAATGCACTGTTCTGGAGCCAGATCTCGTACCTACTTATTCAACATTTCAGATGAAAGTAACTTTAATTCTGAGACTGCTTCATTCTGTTATTTTTATTACAGCGAAAAAAGACATTTTTAACACATTAACTTCTTCATCCACCCAATTTTTAAGGCCTGTCAATTTCCTACTTTAGACATTTTAAAAAGGCCTAAAATTCAGATTATTGGATTTTAGACTTTTGAAGGACTTGACAAAGATAAAACTTATCTATTTGGATTAATATTTGAACTTTGGCTTTGGAGGAAGTGTACAGACATTACTCTTGTTCCACTCCTAATAACATCTCTGTGATATATGAACATAATTACACCCATTCATTTAAAAAACAACCAACATCCAACATGTCAGCAACCGCAACTCCAACAACACAAATCAACTCAGAGCTTTAAACTGGAGCTGGAACAATAAAACCATCCCATTGGTCGACTTATCAACGGATATATGAAGTATATGTGTCAGCTGATAAGAAACAAGAAGTTCCAGGTCAGAGAAAATGTTTGAAGTCATTTAGAAACTGACTCCTGACATCATGTGTCAGACAGAGTTTCAACTGTAAAATACCTTCATCACAATGCTTTAAAAGAAAAACTCAGTCAAATATGTGTTTATAGAAAAGACTATGACTCAAACTTTCCAGTATGGATAGTATAGACACCAGTATAGATAGTATAGACACCAGTATAGATAGTATAGATACCAGTATAGATAGTATAGACACCAGTATAGATAGTATAGACACCAGTATAGACACCAGTATAGATAGTATAGACACCAGTATAGATAGTATAGATACCAGTATAGATAGTATATACTAGTATAGATAGTATAGACACCAGTATATAGTATAGACACCAGTATAGATAGTATAAACACTAGTATAGACAGTATAGATACCAGTATAGATAGTATAGATACCAGGATAGATAGTATAGACACTAGTATAGATAATATAGATACCAGTATAGATAGTATATACCAGTATAGATAGTATAGACACCAGTATAGATAGTAGACACCAGTATAGATAGTATAGATACCAGTATAGATAGTATAGACACTACTATAGATAATATAGATACCAGTATAGATAGTATATACTAGTATAGATAGTATAGACACCAGTATATAGTATAGACACCAGTATAGATAGTATAGACACTAGTATAGATACCAGTATAGATAGTATAGATACCAGGATAGATAGTATAGACACTAGTATAGATAATATAGATACCAGTATAGATAGTATAGATACCAGTATAGATAGTATAGACACCAGTATAGATAGTATAGATACCAGTATAGCTAGTACAGATACCAGTATAGACAGTACAGATATCAGTATAGAGCTTCAGAAAGCCAGTATCAGTCACATCACAGCTTCAACAACAACATCTACAGTCCGAAAAGTGAACTAAAACATCAGCTGATTAAGGCAAACTGTGGTTGGTACGTTTGTAAAAGCAAAATAAGACGATCTGACTCAACTTCACCTCCTGAAGAGGTCAAACACTGAACATTCGCAGTATGAGACAGACAAGGAAAAAAACGAGCATCTGTGAGCGTCTGCAGCGTTTATGTGTAACTTTTAATCAAACAAAGTGAAACTCACCGATCTTCTGGTTGAAGATTTTGTCAAATGTCAGTTCGTCTCTTTCCTCGAGGTACTTCTGCATCACACTGCGAATACTGTGGAGAAGAAGAAGAAGATGGAGAGATGTGGGTTAATTGGTTTATTTGGACATTTGTAAAATAAAAGGAGGAGAAAAATGGTCAAATTAAAAATAAAACGCATGTAGGTGAGGTAAAAACCCACTGTTGGTTTATCTTAAAACGTCACCTATAAAAGATAAAACACAATAAAATATCAAAGTAGGAGATGTGGATAAATATACGTTATTATACACGATCATTTACAGACACATGCAACAATGGATGTGTCCGAAATCACTCCCTACATAGTGACTATGCTATATTGTAATGCTGTCCGAATGTGTAGTGGGAATTATTATACCCTATATAGTGTAGACTCAAAGTATCCCACAATGCATTGTGAAAAGTATTGTACAACCGATGGTCACTAACCAAGCAATATTTACCATCATGCATTGCGTTGACATAATTAACGGCACCTGAGTGGTGTCCGAGAGTGCTTTCTTCTTCCTGCTGATAAGCTCCCTATATAGTCCACTATGCACTATATTGGACTCCCTATGTAGTGCTTAGGCAGTAGGGAATGAGGGAGTGATTTTGGACACAGCCGATAACTGGTTCTCAGATGCGTTCGTCCTGTCCTTCACGTTATCCCAATGTTTTACGAACAATAACGGAAAAATCTGAATGTTGGCCAACATTTTGACAGATTACACTGATGCTGACCCATAAATCACTTTAACCCCTTATATACTGTTTGGGTTAGATTAGACAGCTGTTCTGAAATTTGATGACTTTTCCTAAAGTGGCCCAAAACGCACAAACATGAAAATATTTTCAAGTGTTCTACTTTTGTATAGATGCTACAAATGTTTGTCCATTGAGGCTGTTCTGGGTCAGATTATCTCCATATCTATTGACATGTGTTTTAGTGAAATGAATAATTAATAGTTTTAATAAGATAGTAGTTAGGAGGATTTCTTTTTATGATATAGCAGTGAAGACTGATGGCTCTAATGGTTATACAATAAACCCCACAGTTCCATAAAGTTCTGCTCATTTTCACTTTACATATAAAATACATTTAAATCATTATTGCTATGTTATATTTTCATGTCTTAGGTAAAATAGGACATGATATTGTGTGATAGGAGCTGTTTAGTGGTGTAAAAACTAAAAAACACACTTTCTCTGCTCTCTGAAACATGAATCAAGGTTTAATCACATTTATTGATCAGTCAGATCGACTTTTGATGCTTTCTAAACACATCTGTGCTTCAACATTTGGTATAGAGACACTTTTTATGAGGGGAACAAACAGTGAGGGGAGAATATGAACAGTATGTAAGGGTTGGTGTCAGTGTGCATATTAATGAGATATCATATAGTCTTGTCTTTAGTTTCAGGTGCATGACCTCGTAGTTTAGCTGATTTAGCTACGAAATGAGTGTCTTAAGTTTCTTTTAAAAGCTTGATTATAGTGATGGAGTTGATAAAAGAGGTGGAAACAGAGATGACTTCACGAATGTTTCAGATCATCATCATTAAAAAATAAATTAAAATTAAGGGTAAAAACAGATTATGGTGCAATTTTTACAACCCTGACTATGGCTAAGTCTTAACCACTGCTCCACCTCCCGTGTGTGATCCCGGCCTCGGTTTGGGACTCTCCCTGCCACCTGTCCACCCCCCCCCCACCTCCTCCCAACAGAGTCAAACTGGCAGGGAGGGAAGAAGGACACACGGGAGGCTGCGGAGGAGCCTGGAGAGTTACAAGCTACCCTGGGAACGGGTGTTAATGAGAAAGAGAGGGGAGGATGAATCAATTAGCACCCCCCCTCCTCCTCCTCCTCCTCAGGGACATTACCACTACAACCAGCATCCCGTATACACAAGAGGGAAGTGGCCCGGCTTCACCTGTACTACACCTACACACATGTACACTGAAAATGAACAGAAGGAGCACCAGAGCCTCCTTTTACATTTTAAATACAGCAGCACTGTCATGAAGAAGTCTGATGGTAATTATCACAATTTTTGGGGAGTAATTTTATAGATATTATTGAAGTGATAGACTCTATAGAAGTAAATGGAGATATTTAAGCACCTATTAGAGCTGCAACAATTAATGTAATCATATTTTAAGCAAATTTTGAAAAAACTGTGCTGGTACCAGCTTCTTAACCCTTTACATACTGTTCATATACTGACTTATAATTAGTCTCTGTTTGATTAATCCTTCAGTTAGATTTAAAAGACATTCACAATCACTATTTTTATAATCCAGGAGAACATTTTATAGAATATAAAGAATTTAGCATATATAAAAATGTGTATTAGCTGCACAAAAATGTTTTAAAAAGTGCATTATATTCCTATTTTCATATACTGTGGGTCACAAAGTCTGACTAAACTGTTTGTTAGGTGTCTTTACAGCTCTCAAATGTAAAAATGAGTAGATAAACAATCAATAAAGCTGTATCATTATGATCTCATTCACAGTCGCTCACTGTGCATTACTGAGCATTTACAGATGTGACAGATGTTTCTTTCTTTATACAGGTAAATATAATGAGCGAATTGTCCTTTATACACTTTAATGCATCATATAAGTCATAATAATAACTTATAAACTGTATGTGTCATTGTAATAAGCTTCATTAGTGTGCAATAATGATTATCTTGAAGTTTGTATTACTCTATCTGATTTATGTAGAAATATAATTGATGCCTATGTTGTTTTTTTGTAATGTAATTAATAAAAAAATGTGACAGGTATCAATTAGAAAAGAAGCATTTTGGTAGTTAAAACCCTCTAACAATGTAGGATAAGTGACTTTTTCTACAAATAGCTCATTCAATATGTACATTTCTGCATGATTTTTATTAAATACAGGAAGGAAACTGCACGTAATCACACATACATCCATATTTTAAGCGTGATTTTGTAACATCCGTCCAAAAACTACAACTATGGTGCATTAACAGCAAATTCTTATTAATGTGAACTGTCCCTGTTTAAATAAACCAATAAATAAACAGACACATGTTCAGGTTTATTAGAGGCACTAAGTTGAAGCTAAAGCGTTCCCATAAATCCTGCTTTCATGTAGATTAAAACGTCGAGCTCAGCAAACTGCAGCCTCGATTTTAAAAAACACACATCTAAAAAAAAAACTAAAAAAACTGACCATTATAACCTTGATGAGGGAAAGGATTATTTGACAGGGCAGCTTTACGTTGAACTAGGTGTTCATAATAGATTGAGAAGTCAAGTGTATGAACAGTAAATGTAGTTTTAAACAGCAACAAAGAGCTGCTTTACAGAGCTGACACTAATAAAAGCTGCGTTTACCTTCTTCCTCTTTTTCTGGAGACAAAAACATAATGTTATTATAGGTTACAGGTTTTATTTTTCTGGCATTACAAGCTACACTTAAACTATAATCCTCTAATTCTCAGCTACATTTGGAGCAACTTGCTACCAAAAAACTTTAACATAAACCTTCCCGTATGTGTATTTTTAAAAGCTGGGTGCTGCTGTGGGTGCTGCTGACTGTAAACTGGAGACTCGTTTTCTGGAAGAGTTGGAAAGAAGTGGTGGATGCAGCGTTTGCAGCCGCCGCAGCTACAGGAACATGAACCTAGGAAGTAAACACTTCCTCTTTTTAAAGTGGGAGAACTTTCTGTGTGTGTGTGTGTGTGTGTGTGTGTGTGTGCCCCTACTGAATCATTACCAGCTGACTCGGGGACTATTTGTCGTAAGTCACCACTTCACTTCAGACCGTTGGTGATAGTTACTGTAAAAGCAGCACAGCAGCGTAGTTTCTGGCCACATAAGAAGAACAGGTGTATGTCTCTTTGTGTGTGTGTGTGTGTGTGTGTGTGTGTGTGTGTAAGTTTACGATAAAGCTTGTGTATGTCTGGTGAGGTTAGTAAGAGACGAGTGAATGTCTGGTGAGGTTAGTATGAGAGGACGTCTGTAACATGTTCAGACGGCTGCGGCCTGAAAAAAAACACAGGTGCATCTCCTCTGTGTAGCCTGAGGTCTGTAATAACTTAATTCACTGTTTCAGTTTCCTACATCCAACACAATCTGTTCATCTTCACGTACAAAAAAGGAGATAAAGAGGGGTTTTTTTTTACTCGAGGAAGCAGACAGCAGACTGGGTCAATGATGTTATTTTGTGTCCATGTGGTTTAGTCAAATTTAAAGGGTTAAAATGTGAAAATAAACGTATGAATAACTTGCACACATTCTTTTTTTGTGGACCCAGCATCAAATTTCTGCTTTTAATCCATTTTGAGAGAATATATTAGAGGATTATGGCAAAAATGTCTAAGTGGTGTAACCATAAAAACTTTGTACCAAATAATTCAACTTGCTTAAAAACACTAAATTCTCAATAAAACCCCATATCAACTAGTTTGGCATGATCTTACATTATAACTTTTTATATTAAATAAAGGTAATGGAATACAATTGTTCTAAATATTACATTTCATCTGGGGAATCATGGAGATCAGGAAACATTTACATGTTTTAAATGAAGTCATTATTAGTATAAGTCCACTTAAATACACTGTAGGTGATAAAATATGTAATATGTATCATTCTTTTGTGGTTACACCATTTGACATTTTCAGGAGCATTCAGTCTTACTTTTGCAGAGTTTGTATTCGAGCCGTTCAGGTTATATGCACATTTTAGATTTCTATCACAAGCTCAACACACAATGGAGTTAGATGGTCAAAGGTTTGAGCTACTTAAAGCATTAAAACCCAACATTTTAAACACTAACAAGAAGCATCTCTTCTCTCTCTACATATCTCAGCTTGTTTGTAATGAAGCGTCTCAGCTCTCATCTCCGTTAGAAACAAACAGCATCTCTTCTCTCTCTACATATTTCAGCTTGTTTGTAATGAAGCGCCTCAGCTCTCCTCTCCATTTGAAACAAACAGCATCTCTTCTCCCTCTACATACAGTATCTCAACTTGTTTGTAATACAGCGTCTCAGCTCTCCTCTCCATTAGAAACAAACAGCATCTCTTCTCTCTCTACATATAGTATCTCAGCTTGTTTTAGTGAAGCGTCTCAGCTCTCCTCTCAGTTAGAAACAAACAGCATCTCTTCTCTCTATACATACAGTATCTCAGCTTGTTTGTAATGAAGCGTCTCAGCTCTCCACTCAGTTAGAAACAAACAGCAGCTCGTAGCTTACGGGAGCAGATGACCGGAGAGCCGAGCACCAAACAAAAGGAGTCTCCTGCTGTGAGATTACAGTTTGACTGACGTGATGACTGCCGGCAAACTCCGATATAAATAAAGTTTTATTATCTAGGGGGGGATCAACGCTGTGACGATGAGATTTTATGAGATACAGGCTGTTTTTGTTTGGGTGTTTTCTTTAACGAATGAATAGACGAATGCTGAATTTCATCTGCAGCTTTACATGGATGTAGAAAACAACTGAGATTAAATCATAATTTAAAAGGAGGAGAAGTTTAAATATAAAAGACTCACATGTGTTCGTTATGTTATCTTGTATTGTTTGTTTCCACACAAATTTTAACCGAATTTTCCACAAAATATTGAACTAATGCACGTTTTCATCTGGTACGTCGAATATTAGGAACTGCAGTTGCCGAGATAAAACAGCAGGTGGCGCTTATTCTCAAGTCGGTGCCATTAAAACATTAACAGAAGATGAAGAAGAGGACGCAATAAGATGGCATGATTAAAAAAGCGACATTGAAACGATGGAAATATGACGTTTCTGTTAGTTTCTGTTAGTCACAAGATTCACGTATGTCATTGTTTATTCATTAAGTTTGTTACTATTATTATTATTATTATTATTAGTAAGATTTATTTAAGAGGGACTGATACAGTATACACAGACAGGCTGAAACAACTGTCTGATGTTTATAGTGAATGCTAATCTACTTAGCAAAGTAAAATAAAGTATACCGTATAATAAAATACACACAAAACTAAAGTTGTTGTTGTAGTTGACATATTTTAGATTCTTCTGTTATCGACACACCAACTTTTCCACTTCAACCAATTCTGTTGCGATAATTAGAGATCTGACCGCGTTTATTGAGTGTTATTTAAGTATTATTGAATAAAAACAGGTGGATGTTGCCTCATTATTAACACACCAAAATAAAATACATTTCAATTTACAAATTAGTCATGAGATTTGGGCTCCATGTGCCCCCAAATTAAGTGAAGTATCGGTAATAACGACAACATTTCTGAGCCTTTTCTCAACTTTCTATATGTTGTCTTCACTATTAACAATCTGCATCATCATCAGAAACTTCATGAGCATCACAAGCCGACCAATAACCATAATAATATTAATAAAGTGATAACTGTAGCTTTGAACAACAGATCTAAACTCTCTCATATCACAGCTACAACACTTAACCATGAAATGCTCCAGTATAAAAGCAGACATTTCATCCTGCTACTGATAGTTAACACACTGTGTCCGACCTGGAGCACGACCTCAGCTCCAGTCTGTTGATAATAAATCACAAGCACATGTTCCACCTTAAAATGACTCCATCACCAACACAGCTATTGTAGACTTGAACCAGTTTTTTTTGGAGAGTAACTAAAACACTAGACCCAATTTTTCCAGTCTGTTAATTACATGTACAGCTGATTACACTGATGACCTCATCCATGGGTGCCTTGTGGCTTAAAATAATCTGATTCCAGGCACTCAAGTGGACGCCCAATAAATAAAAATCCTTTCATTAATTAATAAATATGAGCCAATACGTTCAAATCAGCACATGTGCCTTCCTGTCTGACACTTATCCTTCTGTTTCCAGCCCACAGTGTTCAATATAACAGACGTTCTTTGACTTTATCCAAATTATTTTGTCATCAAGACCGTTATATCAGCTCAGAGATGTGGAGAGTCCTCTTCTAATATACAGGTTAGTGTCAAATAAAGGTTGGTAAGATGAGCAATTCAAAAATATCTTTAAAAATATCTTAAAATATCTTTAAAAGCAGCATCAGGTTTGTTAAAATGTACATTTAGTATTTTTGTTGGTTTTATATAATTTGAAATGACATTTGCACCATTTTTTTTTACCAAAAGTAAGACTGATTGCTCCTGAAAATGTCAAATGGTGTGACCACAAAAGAATGATACATATTACATATTTTATCCACCTACAGTGTATTTAAGTGGACTTATACTAATAATTACCTCATTTTTAAAACATCAAATGAAAAGAAAAATGTTTGGGGTATTTCTACATTAAAATTTAAAAGCATTTTGTCAATATTAAGCATGACGTATTCTAAAAACAACCATTTTTTCTAAATAAGTTGTGACAAATTATGTAAAACATTTTATAAAACAGTGTTATGTTGTTGAAAGTGGATTATATTTATTCCACATTTTAGTTCACATTTATTTTCCTGTAAATAATAAAGATTTTTATGAAAGAAATACTGGTTACACTAATTGACACTGGGTTGCATCATGTCATTGATCCATATCTAGATGTATAGATAGATAGATAGTGTTTCTTTACCTGACTCAAATTCATAGAAGCAGGGTTACTTTCTTAAATCTTATTAGTCATAATCTAAAGATTTATACAACTGAAAAACAGACTGAAGCACATCCAGGGAGGGAAGAAGGTAAAATAAAAGGGCAATGCACCAAAAAACAAACAGCCACAGTAGGGCAGCAGGGTCAGTGTCTCTGAACCAAGAAGTCCAGACCCACTTATCATCACTGTTACATCATTCTGCCTCCGTAACATCTGTCTCAGCATTAAGCAGCTGTTAGCGTTAATAGAAGACATCGTGCTCACCTCCATAACACAATAACCCGCCTCACAATAATAAGCCAGAAAAAAGCTGCACCAGCACTAGTTTACAGTCTTGTGCTGCCTCCGAGGTGACCTTTATTAAAACCCCCGACAGCTAAAGCTCTGATGACACAGCTGCACCCCGACGGAGGAAGACCCTTCCAACATTATCTGACCCAATTACATACATGTGTCCCGAAAAACCATTTTAAAAAAGGGACATGAGTCAGGTGTATGAGCAGAGAATCATTCCTCCTGTTCATACTGACTATTAAAAGATCTCCTTCAAATGTGCTTTCAATGTAAAGTGATGGACCAACAGTTTCACGGTAGTTCATGAAATAGTCACGAAATTTAATCCATAGTTACGTGTGCAAGGACACGGATTTTCAATTTTTTTCATGACACTTTCGAACTAATGTATCTCAATTGGGAATATATTTCATGCCTCACAGACAGGACTCATATCCACCAACAGTTTCACGGTAATTCAGGAAATAGTCAGGTAATTGTATCCATAGTTACGTGAGCAAGGGCACGAATTTTCCGTTTTTTTCGTGACAACTCAGCACGGCTTTGGAACTAATGTATATCAATTGGGAATAAATTTCGTGCCTCACAGACAGGACTCATAATTATGTTTTATGTTGTTGTTTTAAGTCTGGTTAAGTTTAGGCACAAAAACTATTAGGTTAGTGTGAGGGAGAGATGATAGTTTGTGTTAAAATGATCACTTAAATGATAAAGTTGCTAATGTAACGTCTATAAAGTAAGGCAAGTGATGGAGGACAAAATCCACCAACAGTTTCACGGTAGTTCATGAAATAGTCACGTAATTGTATCCATAGTTACGTGAGCAAGGACACGAATTTTCCATTTTTTCGTGACAATTCAGCACGGCTTTCAAACTAATGTATATCAATTGGGAATATATTTGGTGCCTCACAGACGGGACTCAAAATTATGTTTTATGTTGTTGTTGTTTTAAGTCTGGTTAGGTTTAGGCACAAAAACTATAAGGTTAGTGTGAGGGAGAGATGATATTTTGGGTTAAAATGATCACTTAAATGATAAAGTTGCTGATGTTACTTCTGTAAAGTGATGGAGGACTGTTTCCACAGTGTGTCCACACAGTCATTTAAAAGTAGCTGATCAGCTTCTATTGAGCTTCAGCAGTCTGAGTTAGTCATATCAAGTGATATCTGACACATTTTTTTGCATCAAATTCCCTCTTAGTGTTTCCCTGTTGAGCTGTGGTTGAAGTATAGTAACAAAAAGACTTTGGTACTAAAAACACTGTAACGTTGAAACATAGAAGATGAAGATTTGAATCATTTGGACGCTGAAGCTTCATATTAGCTTCACAGTGGTTTAGGAGTGTAACAGTAGATGTATTTGTCTCAAACTATCACAATACAGATGTTACAGTTTGGTGCATGCAGTAGAATACGCAACATGACCCAAGAAATTACTGTCAAAATAGTTTAATAAACTTAAACTTACAATTTGACCTCAAGTGGTGCCAGACCAGTAAAACCATTGCATAATAACCTATAAATGATATATAATTAGGGCTGGGTATCATTTAAAAAAATAATGCTACCAGTACCAATCCAAGTATTCTTAAAGTGATACTGACACAGAATAGGTCTAGACTGTACTCTATCATTTAATTTAAAAGAGACCCAACATTCCCACATGAGCAGCACTTAGTAACAGCAGCAAGAAAAAAGTCCCTTATTTATTATTTATTAAATACAAAATGCTCAAAATCAGTAGACTAGTAGTAATAGTCATATTTTCTAGCTCTGGGTACAAAAAGGATCGATTGCAGCTATCAACAGGAGAAGTTAAGATACTACTTGGTACAGATTTTGAGTACCAATACCCAGCCCTATATGTATAATACTATATACATATTATAACTTTACTATAATGAACCATCTAAGGTTATCTACCCTGATAAGAGATACTGATCAAATATGTCCAATCCCACCAAGAAAAATAAGTCCTTCACATCTGAATCAGTCAGTTATCTAAAGTTGGACATCTACGGAAGAAGCCTTGAAGGGTTTTATTGAAATATTTGAGTTACTTTTCTGCAATTACTCTGCAAAGTTACCCATTAGGCCCAGATTGGACCGCTTGGTGGGCCGGTTCTGGCCTTATGGCGGGCCGTATGTTTGACACCCCTGTTCTGGCAGCACACCACTGTAGCACAGATATATGCTATGCTACAGTATGTATGATATTATTATAAAAGCTGTTGCAGCACAACTAAACTAACAGTTTTGACCAGTGAGTAATTGTTGAATTTTTACATTTTGTTTAAAACACAAGACCAATATATTATTTTCTACCTTTCCTTTGTTTTCTAATGTGCCGAAATCGTACCGAACAATGACCCTTAAACTGGATTTTGTCCTCCATCATTTACATCTCCTAATGGTCAGTATGAACAGGAGGAATGATTACAGCAAGAAACAACAGGTTTCACTGTTTATTTAGGCTCCTTACTGTTGGTTTAAGACACACTTAAAAAACTGTGAACTCATCCTTTAAATACCACACAGGAGAACAGAGGTTTTAGGTTAATTAACGTCAACTTTTCTTTATATTTTGGTCTATTTTAGACAATAATTAGAAGATATTACAACACTGCTTTGGCTTTTTGCTTTGGTTTTATTGGCTGCTTGGTTTCCACGTTTACTACAAAACTGTTCAGGTTCCTATAATTGACAGAACATATATAAACCGTAACATATATACACACTAATAGAGATACCAACAGTCATAATGAAACTGCCTCTGCAGTGCTGAGCTCCAGGTGGGCGAAACAAAAACCCACAAACAAACGTGTTGTAAGCGTCTCACAGTGGCGCAACTTTCTACTTTTACAGTAGTAAAAAGGTCAAAGTACACACAGTAAAAAATTACTGAAAATACTTCACATGTCACATGTGTGAAGGTTCAACGCTTTCATCAGCTGTTAAAAAATAAAACGTGTCAATGACCACCGTCGCGCTACAGGAAGTGCGCAAATGTGTCAGAATCAATCATCGTTTCCAGGAAGTCTTTACTGGTCTGTGGGAATCATAATTAAAATGTCAAAGTTTCTGATCTAAATCAAGTTTATAAGACTCAATTTGATCTTACATTTCGGTTTTAAAGGATTGAATTAAACATGTTATGAATAGCATTTAACTAGGAGAGTTAAAAAGCAGAAAAAATTCAAAAAGGTGAAAAGATTACATAAAAAATAACCAATTATGTGCATCCAGACATGTCAGCCAATGAAGGGTTTATGGTCAATGGACTTCAGGCCAACATTAATATTATAAGCATTTATATTATGGATTTACAACCTCTATTTTCAGATAAGTTATCAGATTTTATTTGAGTTTTAATTTTCCTTGAATTACTTTTATCTCTAAATATGACTCGTCTATTTTTGCCTTTTTTTCTACATAAAATTGTTTTTTATTCAACAAAAAGTTCTATAGGCAGCATTTTCTGTATATTTTTTCTTAATGCAAATTTTATATATACACACACTTTTTGTTGGTCCTTTTTTTTTATTTAGTTATTTCTAATGATTAAATTCTCAGTGTAGTTTACTGTTTAAGTGCTATGATGTCATGTTATACAATAATTGTACAATAATTGAACATATAATTGTCAAGTGTTTAATTACCACATTTGAGGGACCATTATCGTCATCATTATTATTATTATTACTACTATTATTAGACTGTGACAGAGCAATAAGCAGCATTGTTCGTGTCAGTGTTTCTTTAGAAAAGGCTGCGTGTAAACCTGCTAATACAAACATGACCCGAGCAGCAGCTTATTTAAGCAGGCAGACATGTAATTACTGTGTTTACCAGGAAAAACTAGTTAGGACTCAGGAACCTGTTTTTCTGGATACTGGCTCAGAGTCTCAGAGTGTGAAAACGGAGACGCCTACAAGACAAATTGAGCAGTTTCCAAAGACATGCGATGGTTTGCTATTCATCCAGCAGAGGACAGGAACCAGTCTGAATTACATCTTCTTTACATTCAGACACTTTTATCATTTTAAAAGCCTGCACGCTCCCGCGCTTTGACTTATTTATGAGTGAGAGAAAGCTCTTAGGAAAAGCAACACACCAATCAGATCATCAGCAGCAGCAATATTAATCTGATATATCGCCTCATGTTTTCATAACTACAGACTGAACCATATTGGATTTTTGGAGCCAATGCCAACACCAATATCAGCAAGTAGAAAATACCAAAATCAATATATATGGGCTGACAATTATAATATAATAAAAGATAAATATACACACAAAATAGATACATAAACTCTCATTTTTTGGTAATTAAACATGTGTGGTATTTTACAGTTAAACAATAAACTTAATTGTATAAACAAATTGTAAACTAAACTAGGAATTAAAAACAACCAAAAACAAAATAGTACGTATATTCAGCTAACTGATCTAGTCACAACAGCATCCACATTCACTCTTGTTAGATGATGTAATTACAAAAATAAAACCTGCTGCCTTTACAAATAACTTTTAAATCCTCTAAATCAAACTCTTATCTATGTGTTGGAGCTACCTGTTGTTCTTGTTAAATTTAATAATTAAATGTGTATGTTTTGTTTGTGCGGAAATATAGTAGAATTAGTTTGATTATAATATTAGTATCATTTCAGTTCTTTGGGTGCTGGTTAATAGTTTTGGGGTATACAAGGTGAATTTGTTGATATAAGTATGCAGGTATAGGACAGCGGGCATGAGTGAGGGTTTATGGGTCTTTACCAGGACTAGATGTCATTGTTCTTTGTTTGCTTGCCAAAAAAAAAAGGTAAAATAAACCAAAAGAAACTTCACACCCTTCTGGATAATGCACTTATTATCTCTGCATGAGATTCAATCCTTAAGTGCTTCAGTGGCCGTTTGATTTGGAGCTTATTTATCATTTTCTACATATAGTTTTATTATCAATTTAAGAACAAATCTACACCACACTTAGGAAACAACAGCAGCAGCATTCAGTCTGTCTTTGCCTTTGTTGCCACTGTGCTTTTACTCTTGAATCTTTGAATCTATCAACTAAAAGCAAAGTTTAAAAAGCTTCCAGCGCCGCCATGAAGATCTGATGTCCTGTTTCCAACAAAGCACCACAGCAGCTGAAGACAGGACCGACTTCAACTCTCCTTAACCCCGAAAACTACTGAAAACTGCTCTCAGCTCACTGGAGGTTCATGTTTTTACATAAAATGGACAGAAACCAGAGTGAGTGAAGTAAAGGAGAAATGTTGTGATGGTGACTGATGGTGACTGACGGAGGTGACGAGCAGAAGCCGGCGATGACTAAAGTGTGACTTTGGAAAATAGTGTACATGTTAAAGTCTTTGAAAGTCTTGGTGAGGAGGTCATATGGGTCCATTAGCGCCGTTAAAGTGAGTCACTCCTCCGTCAAACGCTGTGGAAACTCTACACCCACCGAGGACGAACTAAATGATATTAAATGACATCAGAATTGATATTAAACGCACGATAAATGAGACGTAACCAAGTTTGTTTGCAGTTCAAATGAAGGTTGAGAATTATAAATCATACAGATGTTAAAATAGGATGAATAAAGAACAGCTGTTTGTTTCCATGATGCGAAACCGAACTACTGACACCTGGAAATGACATCAGATACTTACATTTATTATTATTACCATTATTAGTATTATTATTATTATTATGTTAAATCATTGCAAGTGATGCAGTGGTTTAGTTTTTAGAGTTTTGGTTGTTTTTTTAAGGCATATTAAAGGTAGGGTATTTTATGTTGTTCAGAAGCCCTTTTTGTTATACTGGGTGAAATGGTCCTTCTATTATCATAGGTATCAATACATTATGTATTTAGAAAAAGGAACGGAAAAAATCAGACTTCTGTGGCAGCCACAGGACTGATAAAACTCCGACCAATCCATGCTCTTCGCACCGAAAAGAAAAAAACAATCAGGTGCCTTCATGTCTAGTTCTGCATCTGCCCCCCTCTCTCCCTGCCTACTTCGCGCGAGCACAGTCTTCACCTGTCGCTGTTGCCGGAAAAAAACAGCACATTTCTCTGCAGAACTACAGAGTTGGTGGGCGTGGCTTGGACGGACTCACTGACGGGAGGGGGAGCAGCGGGGTGGAACTCAGAGAAGGCAGGAGGAGGTGATATTTTCAAATCTTGCTAGCTCTCTTGCTAGTTTTACAACACTACATACTCTAGCTTTAAATAAACCATTTGATAGATTTATATTATATTTTGTTCAGATGAATCATTAACGTTGAATAACTTTCCATCTGGCATCATCAGGTCAATATTTGTTATTGTTCGATACTTCATTCACATCTGCCTCGACTGTAATTTGCGTTTTTGAGATTTAATTCTACTTTATTTTATTATTACCACTCTATATTTTGTATCTTCTTATCAATTTAGTCTGTTTTCTTTTGTCTTTTTACTCTAACTTTTAATAAACTCTTATTTTTTATTTTCTCTTTCTTTATTTTAATAAATCCTAAACCTTTTTGTTTGTTTGTTTGTTTCTTTTAACTTTTTAACATCATTACTTTCTCTCCAGCATTTGTTCTCTTGTCGTTTTTGTTCCTTTTCTTTGTCCTCCTCGGTCAACACTTGTCCAAACCCTGTCTTATTATCAGCTTGTCAATCAGCTGTTTAGCACTTTGAACAACATGAACCTGAATGAAAGCTGTTGTAATAGAGTTTGATTGTTATCTTTTAAGCTAAATAGCAAATATTAACAAAGTAAACTAAGAGAGTGAACATTACAAACATTACACTTTCTGTAAGAGCAACTTATAGGTTAAATTTCTTGCTGGATTTACAGTTTATGTATCATGAGAATGATCCTGTGAGAAGATTAATGTCTGACTTTATTAGTTTAATGAGACAAGATAAAAGGCAGAAGATCATACTGTAAGTACTAATGATTCTGAGTGGATGTCTTTTAGTGAATTTGTGCTTATGTTTTCTGTAGTTTTGCATTTTATCTATCTCATCATTGTGAATATTTGTGTTTGTACAGTAACAGTAAATGATGTTTGGCTAATTTTAAACTTGAGCGTAACGTTATTTAACATAAGATGATGTTCAGGATGAAACATTGGAGCTGGTGCTGTTCCTCCAGTAAACACAGCTGCAGAGATTCAACTACACAACAAAAAAACCATCAAGTGCATAACAATAAGTCGATGTTTCTAATGTTTGTCGACCCCTCCGAAAATCTGTCATCATCGTATCATTTGACATGACATGACATCAGTTATTAACATCTGTTATCTAAAGCAGGATCCTGGTGTCTGGTGACTTTCTGTTTGCTCAGATAAACATTTGTCTGTTATGTAACTGTGACTGAAGCTTTTTGGGAGATGCTGCAGGTGATGAAGGTGTGGCTCGTATCTCACGTTAGCTACATTTGTTCTATGAGTTATCTATGACTGAACTTCTTCATATTCTGCAAGTGTAAGAAGGAGAGCTTCCTTCTGCAGGTCCTTCATTCCAACTGCAGTCAGACTGTATAATGCTGCACTATTATTGCACTTTAGAGCCCTTTTATTTAGTTTTAAATGTTATATATGTATGTTATAATTGCATTTTAGGGTATTTTTATTTAGTTTTAAATTTTATTGTTGTATATATTTCTTTTTTGGTTTTTTTCTTATATCACTATCTTTTTGAGCTGCTGTAGCAATGAATTTTCCCCACTGTGGGATCAATAAATTATCTTATCTTATAACAATTTAAATATGATGCTGCACTTCTATAGAAAGTAGTTACTCTTTTCTTTTGTAGTTTGTCTATAAGTAAACACTATTTTTTGTTTTAATTATGGTAATGTGACACTTAACGCCTTTGCACATCAACCGCAACGCAAATAAATGGCACGAAATTGCGAATAATTCAGAGGCGAATTTCGATGTGGCCGACTATTCACATTAGCGTGACGTGATTTGGCGACTAAATTATAAGGATAAAAGAATCAAAACCGCGCCTCAGGAAAAGAAGGATGGAATCAACATCAAGCGATGATGATCTGATGATCCTTTTACTCAATAAAACTCAAGGAGAGAAGAACTCGGTGAGTTTCTCTGCTCGGTTCAGGAGCTCAAACTGAACCACAGACCTGCTTCAGGACGATTTTCAGGTTGTCCGTCAGACAATTCAGTGTTTCCCATAAAGATTTTGAGAGATTATGGTGGTCAGTCTGACCCTCTAGGGGGATCGGGGGGCATGATGGTTGAACTATTGGTTGGGATGGTGATGACACATCCACAAAGCACAGGTAAGACAGTTTACCAGTTAATAAATGTTCCAAATTAACCATAAACAAAAGACTAATGTCCATATTTCAGCTTTGAAACAAAGAAAGTAGAAGGGATTATCTAAATTCAGCTAGTTCTCTAGGGCAGAGATGCTTTACTGAACATTGTATAGAGTGTACAGACATGTTTCGCTTACTATGAAGCTGTGGTGGCAACAATTACACTATGGTGGGCTGCCACAGTCTGTATAATTAATCGGAAACACTACTGCCATTTGAAGAACTGCTGCACCTGCTGGCACCAAGTTAGAAAGAAGCAGAGAAGTCATTTCAGAGAGCTGATTGGTCCGTATCAGCTGATTGGTCCGTATCAGCAGCTAGCCAGTGTTCTGGATGTGACGTCATCAACAACACACAATGTGATTGGTTAGATGTGTTATTATAGATGGATAGATGGATAGATAGATGGATAGATAGATAGATAGATAGATAGATAGATAGATAGATAGATAGATAGATAGATAGATAGATAGATAGATAGATAGATAGATAGATAGATAGATAGGTAGGTAGGTAGGTAGATAGATAGATAGATAGATAGATAGATAGATAGATAGATAGATAGATAGATAGATAGATAGATAGATAGATAGATAGATAGATAGATAGATAGATAGATAGATGGATAGATGGGTAGATAGATATGTAGATAGATGGGTAGATATTTTTAATCCCAAAGGACATTAAGGCATCCAGTAGCCCATATGAAGTCAGATCGTACAGTCAGTAAGTCCAGAAAGAAGAAAAAAGTCAGTCATCCCTCTCCTGAAGTGTGGAGTTATAAAGCTGGATGTCAGAAGCAAAACTTTGGAGAAATCGACCGTGGTCCAAAAATTAGAAGCAATAATCGCTGAGCTGCTGAAAGAAGTATTCACTGGATACCGGTCCAAAAATATTAATAATGTGCAAATTAGTTACATGCCACATAATCACAGAGTTACTGGTTCGTATCCGGCCAGGAACCTTTGCTGCAGGTGTCTGCATCCTGATGTTTGTAGTTTAGTTTAATTTAGTTGATTCTTCTTCTTAATGTCTAACATTTCCTTTTCAACACATATTTTCTGTACGTGTCCAGAGCAGTTCTGGATGCAGGTATTAAGGAGGACTTGGATCCGTGGAGGCCAGCTATCATCAACCACCTGAACCGGACTACAGCTTCCAACCTTAAACCAGATCCAGATGTGACGGAGGCCGAGCGGGGAGGTGAAGCAGGTTCAAGACATCAGTGAACTCAACACGCCTTCATTTCCCTGCTGAGCACAGCGACGCTCCGAATAACAACCGAAACGTGAACGATACAAGGATGAAAATCATCTGAGGTTTAATCTGTATTATTGCTTCTTCTTAACTATCCAATATATAACTCAGAATATGCAATTAATCACTTTTACTGTCATGTAAAGACATCTCATCAAAGCTGGTAGTAAAGTCCATCAGCAGCACATGCATGGAATACTTGAACATATCATATTATATTATTGTATTCATTATGTTAAAAAAGTCACTCTGTTTTGATCATATCTATCTATTTGGTATTATTGAAACTTAATTGGTTAGTTATTCATACTCTTACTTTAACATACTGAAACCTTGTGTTTCTCTGTCATTGTGTTTCACTATATTTGTTGGGTTTTTTTACTGTATTTATGTTGTTTTTTTTACTGTATTTGCTGTTTCTTTTAACTGAATTTGCTGTTTTTTACTGTATTTCTCTGTATCTCTGTTGTTTTTTATATTGTTTTACCAGAGCTGGCTGCTGTGACAATTGAATTTCTCTCCAGGGATCAATTTAGTTATCTATCTATCTATCCCTCTATCTATCTGTAGATACATGTGCAGGTCATTAAACTGCAGCTTGAAGGATGTTCAGCTGTTGTCCTCTCAGCTTTGGAGCTTCTCACTGTGGTACATCAGTTAACCATTATGTGATTATTTAAGAGTTACTGCCACTAAAACTAATAAGAGTTGATATACAGTACGGGTCAAAGGTTTGAACTCACTGTCTCATTCAAAGCAACGGGAGCACGAGTCCAAACTTTTTTTTAATGGTGACTGGACATGTGGTGGTAATAAAAACACCACTTATTATAATGCAGTACTATTCAACCGCGTCCAGAATGAACGATAAATTTGATTTAACACAGATGAATAAAAACTGAACATTGGAGCCTTCATCAACGGAGGATTTATTGCAGAGCTGTTGGATGGGACTTCATTAGCTTTGGCGAAGTGCAACTATTAACTGGAAACTGAGCGTATTGATATATTACTTTCTGACAGTGTCCAAGATGCACCTTTTAGTGAAAGACTCCACACAGTGCATGAAAAATGAGCTTTTACAATATAAAATAAAACTTGTGACCTGCATCTGCTGAACTTCTACAAGGTTCCCAGGTAGTCTGACCCATCAAAGACAATCCATCATACAAGTACAGTTCAGTTATTTATTGTAATTTATGATTATCCAGTGTCTCTTTTGGAGCCAGAAGGGAAAATGACCTCATAAAACCAACTCTGGATGTTACTGTAGCTCATGTATAGAGAGCAGTAAAGATTCAGACATCATCTGTTGATCTCCCTCATGTTGAAAAAAGGAAAACTCAAGTAAGAGTACTGTTACTTTATTGAAATCATACTGAAGTACAACTGAAAGAAGTGAAAGAAAAGTACTCAAAGTAAAAGTTTCTTAAGCTGCGTCTCAAATCTCTTCTTCTGTACTTTCACTTCTTATTATTGTGAGGTCAAGTATGGCAACATGCAGCGCTATGAGTATCTGGATGGTTTCACTCAGAACAGTCTAAAAGCTGAGTGTGGAACTATGGACACTTCTCGCCCTCAACTCATCTTGGCTCCGTAGCAGAAGGGGAGGGAACAGTGTTCAAACAGGAAATGACAGCAGAGGATGTTGTAACTACAGTGAACTACAAATATAAATCATACAAACTAAGCTCCACTATACTGCTGTCACATATAAACCATCAGTAGGTTTATTGGGTTCACTAACTAGTTATTGTTATTTCCAGTAAGTGCGCAACAGTCAATTTTGATTTGAGACACTAACCTGTTGAAATATGCGCACTATGGAATTAAGTATATAGTGTAGACAGCATACTAACAGAAGTATGTAATCTGAGACTTTTAGGTTATAATTTCATAAATTCATTAGATAAACGTTTGAATTCTGCAGAAATCCTGATTAGGTCATTAAAATACTGATGAAGTGTAAAATAGGGATTTGACCCTTGTCTATTATACGCTAGTGTTTGCTGTCACTAGACTGCTATATAAACTAGAACCTGACCGATACTGGATTTTTGGAGCCAATGCCGATATATTGGCCGACAATATTATATGTACAGAATATATACATAAAGATCACTCAAATGTGATTATCAAACACTTGTGACAAAGATATGTATTGAAGGTGTGATATTTTATAGTTTAACAATGAACAAAAAACAGTAAACTTCATTAGGAACTATAGTAAGCCATCAGCACATATGGGACAACGTATTCACAGACACTGATTTATCTGCGATGCGTCAATATCAGCTGATATCAGTCGGGCTCATCTGAACATTTGGAGGTTTGAAATGACGTGTGGAGTCAATGAAAAGGTGAAAATGTTCCTGAACCGTCAGACTCGTTCCTCTGATTTCACAAACAGCAAAAAGACACAACTCATGTTTTAACATATTAAATGTTTAAACAGCTCAGAGTGCTTCTCTCTCTAACACACACAGACACCAGCTTGTGATGCATTTTATCACCAGATGAAAACCCACAGTTTCATTTTCTTGTTTGGATAAACTCTCAAAATTGACTCCAGCTGATAAGACGTAGAGTTGAGCAGATTATCTACTGGCGCCGGCTCTGCCTTTGATTTAACGGGTCTGACTGGGCCCAGCTGTAGTGATACGATGCGTCTTCTGAGACTCGTATCTCCGCCTCCCGAGCGTGTTCGTCACGTCTCGTCTCTTCTACGGATTTCTCTCTATAAACGACGGCTCGTCCAACCCCCCCCCCCCCCCCCCCCCGCTTCCAGTGTTGCTGTCAAAGTCTCACCCCTCTGCCAGAGGACACAGCCTTGGCCCGTGGAGAATGTGGCAGCACCACGCTATCTCCAAAGTGCCACATTTAAACTTGCCCCCCCACAAGCACGCGGCTGAAAAAGCTTCACACATGCACAACCCCGCCGCTGCCAAAACTATAAAAGTTTTGTCCGTTTGCACAAAGTCTCTGCAGACGTTTCGAGGAATGAAATAAAAGCTTTTTTCTATCATTTATCCATACGCTCCCTTTTTCCCCTCCTCTCCTCGGTTAGCCACATTATTATCAGATCGTTAACAATCTAATCCAAAAGTTATTGCTCTGAAGCGCTCGAGCACATTTACAATGAATGACAAGGCAGCATCATGTTTTATCTGGTTATATCGAGCACATTACTGTAATAATAATACATGGAATAATAAAAATGATCACAATGACAACCTAACTGACATGTTTTAGCTACATTTTCATATTACTGACAGTCTTCGCTGCTGGCTGATTTACTCGGCGGCGGTGTTATAGAGCTTTTACTGCTCCATTAGCCGAGGCTTTTATCTCTGCGGCTGCTGCATCATACTGAGCAATAAATAATTAAGCTAATATCTAATATATAAAAATCACTTTATAAATCACATGCACAAAAAGCAGCAGAGTGAGTGTGCTCACACAGGGACAATCTGAGGAAGCCAGATAACAAAACCTCCCAAAGTCAGGCCTGTTATGTAACTGATCACAGGTAGAAAGACTGAATGAGGTTGAATTTAAAACTGTGAGCATGGAGATTGTTTCAGAGCTCAGATTAGTCCTCAAGTATCAGAAGAGCTCTGACCCTCTTTTAATAAGTGGGTAATAATGTGAGCAAAAAGACAGTATAAGACTAAAGATGTAATTAATAGATCAAACAAGAGGAATAAAACAATAATATAAGAATAATTAATCAGTATTTTTCATGTTGAACCTGTGTATCCATGTACATCCTCGTATGGTATCGGCCATCATGTGTATTTTCTACATTGTGCATATCGATATCAGTATCAGTCAGGCCCTAATTATAAGTATGTAATAGTGAGTATGTATTGTGTATTGTTCATTATGTGTATAAATGTATTGTGCATTAAATGTATAAAAGTATGTATTGTGCATTACATGTGTAAAAGTATGTAGTGTGCATACAATGCATAAAAAGTATGTATTTCTCATTATATGTATAAAAGTATGTATTGTGCATTAAATGTGTAAAAGTATGTATTGTGCATTACATGTATAAAAGTATGTATTGTGCATCTTATATAAAAAATATGTATTGTGCATTATATGTATAAAAGTATAAAAATATGTATTGTGCATTATATGTATAAAAGTATGTATTGTGCATTATATGTATAAAAAAGGACACACACTGTACATATTGAGCATGGACACTTTCTGACCTGCCATCATGGACATTTTAAAGGGACATCCTTGTATTTCTTATAACAATTATATATATTATATAAGAAGGCAGTGGGGTTTCTTTTCCCTAATGTACACCACTATGTTTCCTTTGTTTTAAAATATAATAAAAATGTATTTAACAAAAAAGAAAAGAAATTAAGGCTTGTTCATACAGAACCTTTATGGTTGTGATGATGTGATGATGTGATGATGTGCTAATCAGTCAAATGACCGACAGTAGTCTCGGTCAGGAATGAAACCGTATATTGTCAATGCCTCCATGGTTGCCAATCCTCAGATTAACTTTAATGTGGTGCTGCTGGACTCTTGACTGAACAACTAATGAGAGGCAGTGAACTCAATTAGCATGACGTACAGTTCAAGTGTCAAACAAGCTGATCCTGATTAGATCCTCGATGGCTACAAACACACGAGCTAAACTTAGCGCTGACAACATTAAGCCGTCTGTGAAGGAGAAAGAACACAAACCCAAGAGAGCAGCTAACGCAAATAAAACACTTAAAAACCTTCGTAGCGATATACAAATTAGGTTGAAGCCCCGACTTTTGACTTACAGGCAGCATTTCTTCACTTTTGCCTCTAATAAGCTTTTCTATCACTCATTAAATATTGTATTTTACATGATTTTATATATTATATCTGCTCTATGTTTTAGCTACTTTTACTATGTACTATTTTAAAATTATTACTATTTTTATTTTCCATTTTATATTACATTAATGTTTTGGGGTATTTTTGTTGTTTTTTAACGCTGCTGTTACTTGATTTTATACACTATTTATTCTATATTACATTAATGTTTTGTTTTGTTTTACATCCTCTTAATGTGAAGCACTTGGTGTATGCGTTTTCTTTAGTTGTAAAGCAGAATTTCTTGTATTAGAAGTTGCTATACAAATAAAGTTATTATGATTACTTTAACCATCATAACAGGATATAAATAAGAGAAAAATCACAAAAAGCTGAATATGTCCTCTTTAAGTCTGGAGCCATTGAAATGTTCAGTACTGATCAATAAAGTATCTACCATCACCTGAGTTTTATTACATTGTTTGTGTACAGCAGAAGTTAATATAGATTTATAGAGTTAATAAAAGAAGCTTATTTTACTGGTTATTGGCAATATAATCAAGGAATAGTCTTAAAAATGAAGATTCCCCAGTTAGCTGAAGAGCTTAATTTACAGAACAAGGCTGATGGTGATCAATATTCTTCTTACTGTGAACAAATCTCATTAAAAAAAGAGCAAAACTAACAACACACTGATGCTACTGAAGACAACATCTTAGCTGGAAATGCACAGCGGAGCATTAATTACATATCAATCCGCTGCTGAAACTAGTCCACGACAAACTGCACCAACTCTTCCGGTTTGAGAAAGGTTTGCTAAAAACTATAGTGACCAGCTGTTCTAGGAAATGACTGCTTCCTGTTTTAAAGAAAACAAAAACAAAACGAAACTATACATTTGTGAGCTGTTTTTTTTAAAGATTTACTTCTTCAGTGGGAACCGACGAGTTTTTAGAGAATGGAAGTCAGTCTAACACTTATTTTTGGTCGTGGTTGATCAGAAGCTTGTACTCGTTACCTCTGTCATGGTTAGATACCAAACTAAAGAGGTCAACTCACACCGGCTAGACAACTGTGCTGCTTCTTCTTCTTCTTGTGCATAATGAACAGTAACTAGTAAAAGTCAATGTGGTTGATAAGGTCCATAAATTGCCACAAAAGGGATGAAATACGATTTATCTGCAATCTATTAAAGCGGTTTTCCAGTTGACATGAAGAGCCCATTGATGACTTTTTATATTAATTCACCCAAAAATCAATGAAGCACCTGTTCAGTCAACTAGTTCACTGTGGCTGTAGCAGTGGTCGAGCGAGCTAGAGAGTGAATGAAGAGAGAGAGAGAGAGCGTCGTAATGAGAACAAACCTGGTGGATCAGATGGTAAATGTATTTATATTTATATAGAGCCTTTCTAGTCTTCTGACCACTCAAAGTGCTTTTACACTACATGTCACATTCAGCTAGTCACACACATTCATAGTTTATGAGTCGTCAACATGCTCATCAGGAGGAGACCAAGTATCTTTCCCAACAACACATCAACATGCAGACTGGAGGAGACAGGAATCAAACCGCCTATCGCTCGATTAGTGGACGACCTGCTCTACCTCCTGAACCTCAGCCGATAAACAACACCAACGTTTACATACTACATTACATCAACCTGAAGATGTCGCAATACCTGATTTGATGTGACATCTAGCTTCAGGCTGCTGCTCAGGATCACCAGCAGGTCCTCCACCGCGTACGACCGAGCCGTGACGCAAACAGACGCAGGGACGAGACTGATTACAACCACCACTACGAATATAGATCTGAAACTACTTGTCTGCCATCCGGAGAAGAGACACTAGGCTGCTCGATTATGGAAAAAATCATAATCGTGATTATTTGGGTCAAAATTGAAATCACGATTATTAAAACAATTTTTTTAAACTTTAGAAACATGCTGCATATATTGAACATTTCTTGTCCATTAGGCTTAATGAATTTTCTCTCCAATCTGCCGCTTAACGCAACACACAGCAGAACATGTGCAGAGATATTAGTGCTGAGCAAGGTAAGATGAAGATAGTTCACACAACACATCCTGGTTTTTAATAATTAGTCAGTAAACTCAGCATTGTCTGACGCAGGCTGGAAACTGTGCACTTGTATTTACAGTTAAAATATTTCACCGTGTGTTTCAGCGTCTGCTAAATTAACGTAGCTGCGGCAGCATCCGGTCTAAGCTTTTCAAAATAAAACCTTTGTTATTGTGCGCTTCTCATTTTTATTAAAAATCGTTTCCCCACGATTTTATTAGTTTTGAGATCGTTTGGCCCCTAAATCGTAATCACGATCAAATTTTGATTAATTGAGCAGCCTTAAGAGACACGGAAATCAGCCTGTCAGAGAGCCGGAAAGTTTCTACTGAAAATAAAAACACAGACTCACAGAGACATGAGAGAAGCTGCTCACTAACAGCCGATGTTACGTGTGTTTACAGCAGAGAGCAGAAGGGAGGACAGACGCTTTGTAATATAGCGCAGTTCATTAGACTGGTTATAAACGTGTCATGACTCATCGACTGATAGCTAGGAAAAAATTCAGGTCATGGGTATCACTCATAGAAACATGCCAGGCTCCGTGGAAGAGGGGCTGCACCCTATGTAGATATAAAAGGTTCATTCAAAGGTGACGAAAACACAACAAGTCTTACTTTCACACTAATTAAAAGCAAACTTGAATATGAATATACTCCATTTCTCTCCTTTGCATCATTTACCTCCGTTTATTCTATGAATAATTCAAATATTAAGTGACTTGAAGAGAACGTGACGGCTGTTTAAAGCTTTAATCAAAGAAAAAGGAGCTTTGTAATGAATAGCTTTCATCCTGGTGACAGAAAACGGCTCTGAAACACTGACAAAAAACCAGCTCTGTGTTGGAGTTCTGTGAGTTACAAGACTTCACATTTCACATCCTGATCCAACAGTGGAGCCGAGTGGGAGGTTTTGTTTTGATTGTTTTGCTAAAGGCTAACAAAGCTAAGAGCAGCCTCCTTCTACAGCTCGTGGTTGTAAAAGAGAGAAAGAGAAGCCGTAGTCTTGGCAGAGCATCACTGTAGGCTTCCCCCTCACATCAGACACGACCAACGCAACAGGAACTATCATATCTCAACTCATCTAGTTTTGAATGTGTTTACTGTGCATAAAGCCACAGGTCTCTGCCCTCTGAGACACTGCACAGTTTCTAACCAGCTATAATAAGGACTCTGAGGTTGGTTTCAGTAGATTTTTAACACGCACCCAGTTTCATTGTGATTTTTAAAAAAAAGGTGTTAAAAGTGTTCACAGGAGCTTTTTAAAACACATGTAACACATTTCACACTAATAATTATGTAAAATAATGTCACATACATCAACCTGTCACTATTATTGGACAGGTATAATAGTGACAGGTTGAAAAGTAGTTTCATGACAGCAACTACTATTATTGGACGACATATTGACTCAGAAATAATCGCGATAAACAATATTATCGTCATTTAAAGATCATTTTATACAACTGATATGACATGAAAAGCCTCTTAGCTGCTAATGTGAAGTGTGGCAATACGGAGGTCAAAGAAATGATCACAGTCATGTCCATGTATCATACGATAAGTCGATACATAGACATGATAAGTTGTATTGTACGATAAGTCAACAACGTAATTATTGCGATCGATCTAATAAGCGGCAACACAGAGCTTTGCTCTCGCACGCGCTGCATTTATAGTCACACAAACACACACGCGCTGTCACTCTAGTGCGCGCTCTTGCTCGTTCACTTCAGATTCCGGGAGAATACGTCTAATTTGCAGCCGTCATAGAGACGCTATCAATATGCGGGAGACTGCCGCGCACGGGGGGGGGGCGGCGGCGGCACATCGCCAATCTAATAAGTGGCAACACAGAGCTTTGCTCTCGCATGCGCTGCATTTATAGTCACACAAACGCGCTGTCACTCTAGTGCGCGCTCGTTCACTCCAGATTCCGGGAGAATACGTCTAATTTGCGGGCGGGGGGTGGCACATCGCCGATGTGGTGTCCATCAGCGATGGCTGTCAGGCATCGCTGATGGACGATGGCATTGGATGGCATCGGACCAACCCTAGTCTATATATGGACTTATTGTATGATACATCGATCATTTCTTTGACCTCAGTATTGCCACACTTCACATTAGCAGCTAAGAGGCTATTCATGTCACATCAGTGGTATAAAATTATCTTTAAATGACGATAATATCGTTCATTTCAATTACTTCTGAGACAATATATCATCCAACGGAAGTATTTATCATGACATGCTTTTGTATATCGCAATATTTTTACATATAGGGCAAAATTATAGGATTAAAAAGTTCTTGTGGACACTTTTATACCATTTTTATCACACTGAATAATAATAATATCATTTATCACGATTATTTCTGGGACAATATATCATCCAACAAAAGTAGTTAACATGACAGGGCTAGCTAGACTTTGGTCAAAGCTCCCAGCTGGTCTCTTCTACCAAGCTGTCAGAGTTACTGGGTGTATTTACTACAGAGCAATTGAGTTTTTACACAACATTAACACAATTCTGACTTAGACAACTGCCACAGAATATTATTGCTAACTGTAACACACAGTCAGTCACAAAGAAGCATCAAGTACGCCTGTCACGATAATTATCAACTTATCATACAACAACCTCAAGCTTTTAGCTGCTGTGGTGGTCCTAAATTAGTTTTTTTCTCTTTTAAGACAAACAGAAATCGACTTAAATGTGAATGAACAATTTATATCATATTTAACTTTTCTTGTGAGCATCACATTCAAACCCAACATAGAACAATTGTTCCTGACATTTCTTAAAAAAACTCAAAAATTCTCCTAAAACTCTTCACTCCCACTATCAGACATATGCTAAGGGTGTGTGTGTGTGTGTGTGTGTGTGTGTGTGTGTGTGTGTGTGTGTGTGTGTGTGTGTGTGTGTGTGTGTGGGCCATGTATGTAGACTTCAAGTATTGTATAAGTGATAAAAGTGAAAGTAGGACATCCTAGCACCTCTCAAATAGGTCAGCATGGTATTTGAAACCAATATCACCACTTTAACTGCAAATAGTGGCATAAAAATAATCTTAAAATGACTATAATATAATTTAATCGTCCAACAAAAGTAGTTATTGTGACAGGCTTCAATGTTTCATGTTTCTGCAAGTTTGTTCAATACCAAACTGACACTAACCGAAACCAGTGCCGGTCTAACAAGGAAGGAAACCCACAATTAATCAACTTTTTAAAAAACACCACTTGATCACAAACAGATTAGCACCAGTGTAAAGTTAATGTGAGGCACAAAAACAGCCTGGCAGAGAGGAGGAGGCTTGTGTTAAAAGTTATAAAATAATAATCACGTTATTTGGCGAGTAAGTTTGACATTGTCAAGTTAAGAAACATAATCATCTGTTCTCAGCTGCTGCTGTGAAGATTTGAATTTATTACAAAGCTTTTGCAATGGGAAGGATAAATGGAAGGATGGATGTAGCATTATGGATAAAGAGTGGTTTCAATACCTTCCTAACTGGAATATATGAATGGAATTTGAGCTGGCACATTTAATTATAGAATATCCTTTAATTAAAATCATTTCAGTTGGAAATAATCAACAGGCTACAGATTCATTACTGCATGTAACTCGACTGTCCAGATCACTGCTTTCTGCTGATGTGCTAAGACAAGTCAGTAAGTAACTGAAGGGAAAAGAAAAAAGCAGCGTACTCTGGTTTAAATATTACTGTCCTCTCACCCATATGACACTGCAAAAAAAACAAAAAACAACCAAACAACAACATTGAGTCGAGCCAGCCGGCTGCAGGCGTGTCAATAATAGTTTTCCGTTTGCATTTAATAAAATAAAATTTTAAAAAAGTGGGAGTTGCAAAGGTGATGAGTGGAAGCATGAACGCAAATTCAATCTGACAGATGTGCCAAGATCCTGCCCTTTAAAAAAAAATGCTGCACTTCATTCACTAAAAAAACCAGAACACAAATAAGCTCTGCTGCTATTTTACAAACCTGGTGTTATAAAAAAAGGCAGCTAGCTTCAAAAACCAAATTATTTTAACCACATCCTCTTCAATCAAATGGCATGTTACATGCATACATTCACACGTCTTATAAAAAAGAAACCCTGGCCCCCCTGGAGACAACATGTTTTTTTTAAGCTCAACCCTTTGAAAACTGCGTAGGAGGGGAAAATGATGTGTATGACATGTTGTTAAGGTGGAAGGGGGGGAGGTGTTATTTCAATCTGATTTTAACTGAGGATGCAGTGAAGTGAAGTAAAAGGCCTACTTTTCTTTTTCAGGTTGCTTGCAAACACACTACAGCATGGAGGAGGAGAGTTTCACATCAAGAGCTGCATCAAATACAGCAGCACAGATGAGACTGAGCAGCATTTTAGTGCACAAGCTATATAAAATACTAAAAATCAGATTGTTTATGAAAGCAAATGATTGATTTTTTGATATAATAACACCTACAAAATGACATATTATGCATGTCATGGGTAGCTATACACTTCTACCTTCTTATCCTGACGAGGCTAACACTGGGTTAACTTCTCCTTAAAGTTGCAGGCATGCATTAAGTCAGTGCATGGCTCTACAGATGATATATATCATGGTAGACATTTAGTTTTATGCAGACAAATCCACACACGTCAATATTTTTCAGGGTGCTTGCAAACACACTGCAGCATAGAGAAGGGTTTCACATCAAGAGCTGCATCAAAAACAGCAGCACAGATGAGACTGAGCAGCATTTTAGTGCACAAGCTATGTCAAATATTAAAAATCTGATTGTTTATGAAAAAAAAAGACATTATGCATGTCATTGGTAGCTATACACTTCTATCTTCTAATCCTGACGAGGCTAACACTGGGCTAACTTCTCCTTAAAGGTGCAGGCATGCATTAAGTCAGTGCATGGCTCTCCAGATGATATATGTCATGGTAGTCATTTAGTTTTATGCAGAGAAATCCACACAAGTTTTAAATCAAGAGCTGCATCAAATACAGCAGCACAGATGAGACAGAGCAGCATGTTAGTGCACAAGCTATGTCAAAATACTACAAATCAGATTGTTTATTGAAGCAAATGATTATTTTTTTTAAAAGAATAACACCTTAACAATTACATATATTGTGCATGTCATGGGTAGCTACACTTCTACCTTCTTATCCTGACGAGGCTAACACTGGGTTAACTTCTCCTTAAAGTTGCAGGCATGCATTAAGTCAGTGCATGGCTCTACAGATGATATATATCATGGTAGCCATTTAAGTTTATGCAGCGAAATCCACACTAGTCAATATTTCACTTAGCATCTCAGCAAAGTCACGTTTAAAATAAACTTTAAAAAAGGAGGAAGCAACGCCTCCCACCTCCCTTATATGGCTGCACACAGCACACAGCATCAGCATGCATGCACACATTTAAAAAAAGAGAAGATTCAACCCAATTTGACAGCGTAATATAAACAGGTTAGAAGAAGAAGAATGAAATAAATCAGCTTACCTGGGCTCAGGCAGGATGATTTTCTTACTCGCTCGGGCTGCTGGAGTAGATTTGCTTTTCTCCATCGCCATCAAATAACTGACATCGGCGAGTACTGCTTCGAGGTCCGCCATCTTTCGACCCTGGGACGACCAAATATCAATACAATAATAACCGGGGGGGGGGGGGGGTTGGAGGATGATGATGGTAGTGGTGATGAAGGCTGGTGGTGGTGGAAGTGGAGGTGGAGGAAGAAGGGGGGGAGAGGTTGGTTTGGTTTTGTTTTTAGGGAATTAAAAAAAACCAATGTCCTCCATCAGATATATGATCACCAACAACATCAAGTGCCAAGGTGCGTGATGACAGGGGGGGGGCTGCAGCTGAGAGCACAGCAGGGCTGACCATCGACTGATTTTGGGGAGGGATTGTGGAGGGGGGGGGTCTCAGTTGCTTGCTTGTGTGTCTCTCTCTCCCTGTGTGTGTGTTTGAGCTCAGAGTCAAACTACCATCCTCCTCAAGGAAGACATTTAAAAGCAAGAGAGATGGATGAGGGGGGGGGGGTGCAAGATCAGAGTGCTTGTAATCCCATGTAGTGCAAAAAAAACCCAAAATTGCAGGTTTCCTCTCCGTCTGTGAGGTGCAAAAAGCATGCACTTGCTCTCCTTCTTATTGTTATGTTGTTATAATATTGTGGCCTCCAAAAAATAACAAAAAAAAGAAAAATAAATCCTAGTTACACGTCTGTAGGAAATCTCCTTCTCCTCTCTCCTCTTCTTGATATTGGAAATATGTCCAAAATACAACAGGGGTTCGTCTCCTCCAGTGCTGCTCCTGCTGCATGTGATTCATTCAAGGGTGGTGGTGGTGGTGGTGGGGGGTAGGGTAGGGGTAAAGGGGTGGGGGGGATTTCCTCCTTCTTAAAAATGTAAACACTGCGCTGTGATGATAGTGAAATGGCTGCAGACTTTTGTTTTTAAAAAATGGGGGAAAAGCAGCTGTACAGTAATAAAACAGGAGTTGTTGCTTCTTCTCCCTCCTCACAAATAATCAGTGAGACCAAAAAAAGGGGGAAATTTAGGGAGGAGGAGGACACAAGTAGGCGACAGGTTGAGATCATCAGGGTTGCTGCTCCTACTGGTGGTGCTTCTTCTGCTTCTTCTTCTCCAAAGTCCTTAATATCTCAGCTGGTGCACCAACCAACCAAACTGCTATACAAAAAAACAAAATAATGCAAAAAAATCTCTCCAGATAAGCTGTTATAATCAAAGCACACATGCACAGGTCACCGAGAAAGCAGGAGTCATGTTTTGCATGCTAGAAAAAAATCCACACACACACCAACCAACCAACACACACACACTGCTGTTTATGCTGCTGCTGCTGTTTGAGGGCTTCCTGTGCAACGTTTAAGAGCCCTTAATGTCCCTTATCAGCTCATCAATTACGCCCAAAAAAAAGGATATTTAAGTAGGGTTAAGCAGCAAAAAAATCCAAGTCCAATTCATGCACAAAAAGGTGCCAAAAATCCCTCTCTCACACACACACACACTAGTAGAGCAAATATCGATATTTGGGTTGCTGCTAAGTTAGCTACCACGCTAACCTGCTGCTAACCAGGAGGGAGGAAAGCAAAGCAGGCAGACCTAACTAAACAGCAGAGGTTAAATAGAAAGATATAACACGTTTAAGGTTATTTAAATTGAGCAGATCCTCTTTTTTGGAGGAGTATTAGTCGAGTTTTTTTTTTTTAAATAATAAGCTAATGGCTGCTGAGTGGCGGAAGAAGAGGAAGAAGGGAGGAAGAAATAGTCCCAAAAAATGGCTCAAAAATATAGATAAAACCGCATAAAATAATCCATATTTTGCTCCCCTTCTGTGCGTTGTAGGGTGTTTATAATAGAGGCTAGAGGAGGGAGGGACAGGCTCTTCTCTGGCTCTTCTCGGTCTCTTCTCTCCGGGGGGAGGGATAGAACGCCTGGCTTCCAACGGCTACTTTTCGGCGGTTAGTGATAATAATAATAATAACGTCCACCACCGTTTCTTGTTGCTATGTTGATGTAAAATATAAAATAAAAAATACACACATTAAAATAAAAATATATAGATAATGTGGCTCCGTGTTGTAGGTTAAATAATAAAGAGGAAAAGAGAGCAGCCGCCGCCGTTACAGTGACGAGCAGGTCGGTCGGTCGTCGTCCTGGTTCTCCTCCGTCCTCCGACCGACTCCTGCCTACCGAGCGTATCCGTGTAGAGGCGCCTCTCACTCGGCTACAGCAGAGCGTCAGTCCCCGCTGTGTGTTCCGGTGCTCCAGCCGAGGCAGGGCGATACTGTCCAGCTATCAAGCAGCAGCTCCGTGTTTGTTGTTGTTGTCGGGTTTTTTAGGTTGTTGTTCGTTCCCCAGCTCCAATATGGCACATGTTTTTTTTTTTAGTCGCCCCCTTTTTCGTGATATATAGTTTTTCTGTGTTTTTTCTTCTGCGAGCACTGCTTGCTTTGTGGTTCAACTTCCTCCCACTGCGGCGGGGGAGAGGCGGGTAAAAGGCGGAGTGGATCAGTGGAGCTGGAGTTAGGGCTGGAGTTGGAGTTGAGGCTGGGGTTGGAGTTTGGGTTTGGGTTGTAGTTGGGGCTGGAGCTGGAGTTGTAGTTGGGATTAGAGTTGGGGTTGTAGTTGGAGATGGGGTTGTGGTTGGAGCTGGAGTTGGGGTTGTAGTTGGAATTAGAGTTGGGGTTGGAGTTGCTGCTTGAGTTGGGGTTGTAGTTGGAGCTGGAGGTGGGGTTTGAGTTGGGGTTGTAGTTGGAGTTGGGGTTGTAGTTGGAGCTGGGGTTTGAGTTGGGGTTGTAGTTGGAGCTGGAGTTGGAGTTTAAGTTGGAGTTGGGGTTGAAGTTGGAGTTGGAGGACAATACATGCAATATAATTATGAACTCACTGAGGGGGAAAATGACATGATAAAAAAAACAGTATACATTAAAGTTAACAGTTGACATTTAGCGTAAAATACAGTTAATAGGCTATGTCTTATTAGAACCAGAAAACACTGTTAAATCACAACATTTTGATGGAGATTTAATATAAATAACAGGTAACCTATATATTACATTTTATATGTATATAAATATGCACTTTAAATCTGTGCAATAATAATATCAAACTCATGTATATTATCACTCAACACCAATATTACTCTTGTACATAATGTTATTATTACTATTATTTTCCCATATTGTTTTTTACTACTATCGTTCTTTATGCATGGATGTATCTGTTTTAACTCTATATATATTTATATTGTCTTGTACTTGTATTGTCTTGTTTTATTTATCGTATTGTCCATGAATTAAATAAATAAATGTATTTTATTTTATTGACGCTCTTTCTATACTCTCCACTTTGCTGCTGCAATAATGTAAATTCCTCCATCGTGGGACTAATAAAGGAATATCTTATGTATCTTAAATCAATAAATTCACATTACTCAACTATTTATACGGAATTGCTCATAACAAAAACAGAAATTGCTTGGGGCTGCTTGTTGCACGCACACACACACACAAACACACACACGCACACACACACACAACACAATAAAATACAAACAAATAAATAATACAATATAAGGCACAATAATGGAATTTAAAAAACACCTGGAACCGAATAATCAATAAATATGATTGATAAACACAATAGAAATGTCAGATAAAGCATTTGGAGCAGTAGTTGCATTAACGACCACGTCCACGTTAGCTATTTCTTAAGATTTTACAACTATTAATATACTTTTATAGTCTTTTTAAAAAAACAGAAATGAAAGCAAGAGACACACCTTACACCCAATTTAGCAACAACGCTGTAACCACAGTTTCATCATAATGAGGAATTTCCCGGTTCTTGATTTGAAACCTTTTTTTTTTTTTGTCTCTTACGTTGAGTTGATTTAAAAGCTTAACTGGGAATCATATCGACCAGTCTGGATCCAGGAAATGCCCCGGGGGGGGGGGCACTTTAGAGAGAAAGGAGACATTTGAATGGGTAAGTGATTTTTCTTTGCATACAAAAAGGTTTCAATTACAAACCCGCCCCCCCCCCCTCCTCCACTCTGCGTAGGTGTTAAATAAGTCGCTTTTCACGCTGAATGTGAATGGACACGGAGCTGCAGCCTTTAACTATTAATGAAAGCAGACTTAATGGTTTTCTACAGGTCGTCTCTGAGGAGTTCAAGTGTTGGCTTGTTGTTTTTGGTGGAAACGCAGTGCCGTTTCCTGGCCAGTGAGGGTAATGCTGCTGATTCACTGCACAATATGAAGGAAAGGACCGAAACAGTGGAGGTATGTAACTAAATACTTTTACTGAAGGAGAGTTTTTAAGTATTTATACTTTACTTTAGTGGTGGAAAAAGTATTCAGATCCTTTAATTAAGTAAAAGTACATAAAAATACACCATTACAAGTAAAAGTCCTGCATTCAAAATCCTACTGCAGTAAAAGTACTGCAGTATTATGAGTGAAGTAGTATGCAGTATTATAGTAAAAGTACTGCAGTATTATGAGCGATGTAGTATGCAGTATTACAGTAAAAGTACTGCAGTATTATGAGCGATGTAGTATGCAGTATTACAGTAAAAGTACTGCAGTATTATGAGCGAAGTAGTATGCAGTATTGCAGTATTATGAGTGATGTAGTATGCAGTATTACAGTAAAGGTACTGCATTATTATGAGTGATGTAGTTACAGTATTGCAGCAACAGTACATATGGTTATTATATACAGTATGCTATTATTGTAAAAGTTGTTCTCCTTTTCTGCTGCAGCACAACTAAATTGTTCCACTAACAGTTTTGGCAAATGAGTAATTGTTGGATTTTTTTTTGTCTTGTGATTCTGTAAATGTAAATTTCCCAAAGTCCAAGATGCAGTGTTAAGTGTTGTTAATGCAACCCAAAGAAACAAAAAGTATAGCATTAAAGAAATCAGATATGTTTTTCCTTCTCAGTGAGTTTGTTTGTGTTTTATATATTATATGTTAGTCATTTATAAACTCAGTTTTCATTAATTATATATATTTTAAATCCAACCTTTATTTCTAAAATGTTGACACCATGCAGCTTCTATACACCATGATGTGAAATGTGATCTGAACCTTTAAATACACCTGCAATTAACAATTACCTCTTATTATTTTTTAAGTAAAAAAACTGCGAAAAATGTAAGTTGTGTTGTTAATTCAACCCTTTTCTTTGTCCCAACAACCCAAAGATATTGAATATATAAGTGAATAAAACATAGTAAAGCAGCATTAAAGAAATTAGATGTTTTCTTTCTCAGTGAGTTTGTATTATGTATTATATGTTAGTCATTTATAAACTCAGTTCTCCATTAATTATATTTTTTAAATCCAACCTTTATTGTTAAAATGTTGACACCATGCAGCTTCTATACACCATGATGTGAAGTTTGATCGTATAGTTCTCAAAAACATGAGCGTAAAAGTGCAGAACCCGTCTGTTCCATCTCTCCTTATCGCTAGAATCAGATACAACCGGTCCAAGTCAGTTAGGTTTAAGAAAGACAGTTTATTCAGCACTGGGAGGCAGCAGGGGTCAAAGGTGAAGGGTCACGTGGGAAGGAAAGGAGGTGGGTTTTCTTTGGGGGGGGGGGGTAAGTTGTTACTGCTGAATACGGCGGATGGACTGGATCTGAGGGGTCTGGCAGTGGGAGCCAAACTCCCTGAAGTGTTTGTACTCCCCACAGTGACGATCACACTCCATGATATACTGGTATCCACGATAACCAGGGTACTGGTAGCACACAAATCTGTTGGGAAATCACAGTTTCAGTCAGTCGGAGAGAAGAAAAGAGAGGGAGAGAGAGAGAGAGAGAGAGAGAGGGAAGTACACACAGGAGATGTTGCAAAAGATGTGTTGTTGTGAAAGGATTATTTCTGAGCTACTGGAAAGAAAAGAAAAAAGGAAAAAAAAGGTGGAAAGGAAATTTAAAAATGTGGAAGTAGCAGCAGCAGCACTCACGCTCCAGACTGGATCCTGAGAGAGCCAACTTCATTGTTGCACCAGCCCATGGCCTGGAGGGAGGGATAATCGTCGCTAAGCTCACCCTTGCGGCCCAGGAAGTTCTCACGCTCAAAGATAGTCATACGACACTCTCTGTGGTTCTGCAGGAGGGAGGGAGGAGGGGGGAAAAGCAACAGGGGGGAACAAATAACATGTTTAAAATGTTAGGATGAGTCAGAAAGATCATATAAAAGACAAGTGAGTGAAGTAAAGCTGGAGGAAATTATTAATCTGTCACTTACAGCACAGGCAATAGGTCTGAAGGAGGTCAGTCTCTCAATGTGATAGGCGTTGCTGCCGCCGAAAGCATCACACTGGGGGTACTCTCCTCTCTCCAGGACAAACTGCTGTCCCTGGTAGGAGGCGTGCTCATAACCAACCCAGCTGCAGGGGGGAGAGAAAGCACCAGAGGATGTTAATAATGATCACAACTCTTTAAAAACATCATCTTGAGTCTACTCTCTTTACTAACAGTCTGTAAAATAGCAGCTTTATGACTGTATTTTTAAGTATTCATAGAGATATATCTGTGTACTCACGCTCCACTCTCCACCCTGAGGGAGCGCACGGTCTCGAAGCCGAACTCCATCACGTTGCAGCACTCGGAGGTGAACTCATGGCGGCGACCCTGGAAGCACTCCTCGTCGAAGACAATGATCTGAAGAAGAAAAAATCATTTTAAAAGGCATAAAAATGATGTGAAATGTGACTTTTAATTGTGACAAATTGGGTGAAAAGTTAGTATTAGATGTGTGATTTAAGAGGATACAACTCCAATTTAGTTTTAGTGTTATAGTCCAATTAGATGGCAGCTTTCCCCCCAAAGAGCTGTGTGAGATATTTCACATTTGAGGGATAACTTGCTGTCTGAGAGCTGATGTGTGAATCTGTTTCTCCATCCGTAGACTCACCTTCCAGTGGCCGGAAAACTTGGTGCAATGGTGAGTCATTTTGGCTGAAAGGAAAGAGGAAAAAAAGGGTTAAAAAGTAAAAAAAAATTAAGAGAAGTTATCTGAATCCAAGAGAGTTTAAAGCATCCAGTAGCAGCAGGAGAGCATCTGTGGTAAACTTTACATCACAGCCGTAAAACTTTACAGTTATTCTATAAATAAACCAAACATGATTACAGCTGTTTAGCACGTTAAACAACCTGTTCAACAGCAACAGAGGAGTAGTTTCAAATTTAAAAACATGCCGGCCTGGATACTTTGATCAGCCTGAAAGCGTAAATCCTCGACCGAAAGCGTCTATTTATAGTTTCCCTCCACAAAAAAAGTGAAGCGTGTTAAAGAAGCCAGAGGTCTCCCACCCGCTCTATCGCTTTATCTTTTTTTTCCTGCCCATTTCCTCCCAGCTGCTGCTGCTGCGGCAGCTGGGACCGCCCCCCCCCCCCATCACCACTGTTTATCAGCCACTGGGTGCAGCAGCGTCCTGGGGGCCCTGGAGCCCGGCTGGCTCCCGTGATGTGGGGTTAGGGACGGGCAGCGTGTGGATATAAGGGGCTGCTGTGCCCCCTCTATCCCTGGCTGGCTGAGCTGTGCTGGCTGGCTGTGTGAGGGACTGGGACTCACCTTGCTTTGATGCCTTTGGTTGTCCTGCTGTGAGAGGAGCCACGCGCCCCCACCCTTTTAAAGCCTCCCCTGGCAAAGGGCCATGCTGAAAGCCCCGGCTCAGCAGCAGGGAGGGGCTTCGCTTTGTCCCCCCCGACAAAAGCGCTGTTAATCTGTGTAGGGACAGAAGTGCAGACACACACATTATCACTGTGGACAGTGGACACGGAGACACACAGCCCAACATCACAGTCAAGATCCAGCTGAGAAAATACTGAGGACACTGAGGGGGGGGGGGGGGGGGGGGGGGGGGTCACAGCTGGAAGATACTTCACTGTTCATATGAATCCACGTTCTCTAATACTGATTATTTTCATTATAATTGAATCTGCTGGTTATTTTCTTTCTTAATCAGTTATTTCTTTTCCCCATAAAGTTTCTATTATACTTTAAATGATTTGTTCAATTGGCTTTTTTAAAATTTGTGACCAACAAATATATTCAAATGTATATAACATCTGATGTGACACAGAAACTATAGAACAACAACAACATAAAAATAATAATTGATGAAGTACTATATATATATATACACACACATATATGTATATATATACATACATATAAATAAATAATTAAGCATAAAAAGTACTATATATATATATATTACATATACATTACATAAATATTACATATTTTATCACCTACAGTGTATTTAAGTGGACTTATACTAATAATGACTTCATTTAAAACATGTAAATGTTTCCTGATCTCCATGATTCCCCAGATGAAATGTAATATTTAGAACAATTGTATTCCATTACCTTTATTTACTATAAAAAGTTATAATGTAAGATCATGCCAAACTAGTTGATATGGTGTTTTATTGAGAATTTACTGTTTTTAAGCAAGTTTTTATGGTTACACCACTTAGACATTTTTGCCATAATCCTCTAATATATTCTCTCAAAATGGATTAAAAGCAGAAATTTGATGATGGGTCCACAAAAAAAGAATGTGTGCAAGTTATTCATACGTTTATTTTCACATTTTAACCCTTTAAATTTAAACTAAAATACATGGACACAAAAAAACATCACTGACCCAGATATATGAGAATCAGAATCAGAAAAACAATATGATCCCTGCAGGGAAACTGCTTTGGAACAATTGCTCAACATGCAGTTAGGAAAAACTAAACATTTGTATAATAACATAGTAATAATAATAGATGTGTAGGTGTAGAAATGCAAATGTAAAAAAAGTAATATGTGAGGTATAGAATTGCAGAATGGACAAAAGTACAACAATGGAAACATGAAAAGTAGATTAAAAGCAATTTAATAGTAAATTAACAGTCATGTGCAAAAGTAAAGTGAATGGAAAGTGTAATGTGGGTCAAAGGTAACAGTAGTTTAGTTTTAGTTTAGTTCTGTCATTAATTGAATGCAACTCTAATGCATTTGTACTTAAATTAAACAGATAATCGTGTGTCCTTTATTTTTCTTCATCTTCTTTTAGAAAATGGTGACAAACCTCAAATATGAAGTTGTGCAGAAATAAGTGATTTACAATAATTTATATGTAAGTTATAGTTTTTTAAAAAATGACTAAATATAATGTAAGAGGCTGTAGATTGTGAAGTTAAACAACAATATGAACAAAAGTGCAAGAAATGGAAACATGCAAAAGCCAATTAAAAGTAATTTAACAGTAAATTAACAGTAATGTGTAAAAGTAAACTGAATGAAAAGTGTAAATTAACAGTAGTGTAACAGCAGCGTATTGATGGAGAAATAAGTGATTTATAATAATTGAAATGTAAGTTAGTATTAGTGGAAGTTGAACTATAAAAGAGGATATATGTAATATCTAATCTGCTTGAATGAGAGCTGAACTGTTTCCTTAGTGAAATAAACATCTGATATGCTGATTATTATTTCCACTTATAAGCGAGTGCAGATCAGAGATGTGATAATTGGCCTGCTGTGGTTTTCCGCTGCGGTCACAGTCGTACTGACAGAATATTTAAACAGAGAGCAGAGGTAGAGGAAAGGTCAAGGGTCACCTAATCAATGTGTTTCTTGCTCAACTTGTTGGCAGCGATGAACTGGAGCAGAAATACAGTTAAAAGGAAAAAAGGCCTTTACACAGCTAATGATTAATACTCAGGGGGGAATGATTGGGGAGGAATAGAGAGAGGAACTGTTAATGTTTAAAAAAGGTTTAGGGAAAGCATCTGGAAATCGAAAGGCATCGGAAAGACATAAGTGATCAATAATCAGTAGGTTTCTTCCTCTCAGGGGAGTTAATGTATGCGGCAGATATTGGTGATGGTGGAAGAAGACGAAAGGCGGCAGAGGGGTCAATAATTAGATTTCCTAATCAATGGCCGTCTTCCTCTTTAATTTGTCTTAAAATTTAACCCTCCTGTTGTCCTCGAGTCAAGGAAGGAAGGGATGGAGAAGGAAGGAAGGGAAGGAAGAAGGAACGAAAAGAGGGAGGAAAGGAGGGAGGAAGAAAGGGAGGAAAGGAAAGAAGGAAGGGAGGAAGGAAGGAAAGAAGGAAGGGAAGAAGGAAGGAAGGAAAGAAGGAGGGAGGGAGGAAGGACAGAAGAAAGGAGGAAAGGGGGATGGAGGAAGTACAGACAGAAGGAAGGAAGGAAGGAAATAAGGAGGGAGGGAGGAAGGACAGAAGGAAGGAGGAAAGGGGGATGGAGGAAGAGGGAAGGAAGGAAGAAAGGAAGGAAGGAAGGAAGGAAGGAAAGAAGGAACAGTCAAAACAGACGGGAGGACGACACGAAGGTTAAGTTAAACCAAATATTTTACACTGAAATTAAACTTTATTTTAAGGAGGGAGGGAGGGAGGGAGGAAAAGAGGAAGGAAGGAAGAAAGGAAGGAAAGGAGTAAGGAGGGAGGGAGGAAGGAAAGGAGGAAGGAAGGAAGGAAGGAAGGAGGGAGGGAGGAAAAGAGGAAGGAAGTAAGGAGAGAAGGAAGGAAGGAAGGAAGGAAGGAAGAAAGGAAGTAAGTGAGGAAAGAAGTATGGAAGGAGGGGAAGATCGAAGGAAAAATTAAAGAAAGAGGGAGGAAGGAAGGAAAGAAGGAACAGTCAAAAGAGATGAGGTCAATTTGACCCGGGAGAATGACAGGAGGGTTAAAAAAAAACTGATTCTACTAACAAGTATCTAAAGTCTGATATATCTTATTATTCTGTCTGTCTGTCAGTCAGCTGCATTGGCTGACATGTTCCTTCATCACCATGAACACACACACTGTAGTTTATTTAGACTCAGTCACACACACACACACACACACACACACACACACACACACACGCACTTCTGCTGTTAGAAATACTCACTAAAGCACCAAATGTGGATTCATCCGCCTCTGAAAATAGTCCCAACCCCCAAAAAAGTAAGCATTATTTCCTTCTGTTGGACCAACGTTTGCCGAAATCTACAGTGACCAGCTGTTTTGGGAAATGACTGACCCTCTTTAGAAATAAATTAAACTATATATTTATGAGCTGTTTTTTAAAGAATGACATCATCAGTAGGAACCAATGGGATTGAAGCTGAAAGCCCACAGACAGATATTGAGACTTTGGTGTTTTCATGTGATTTGAAAAACTGAATGTTTTCATCAGACTTATGCTTTAATAAAATAAGTCAAAGCTCTCAAATATAAAGAACTTTGTCCAAAATAAAAGTCTAAATTTGGTCAAATTTGACATGAAATGTGGCCAATTTAATAAAATAAGTAAAAGTTCTCAAATATTAAAGAAGTTTGTCTAAAATAAAATTCTAAAATTAGCCAAAATTTAGATAGAATGTTGCCAATATAATAAAATAAGTAAAAGTTCTGAAATATTGAAGAACTTTGTCCAAAATATAAGTCTAAAATTGGCCAAATGTTTGACTAAATTTGGCCAATTTAATAAAATAAGTCAAAGTTCTCACATGTTAAAGAACTTTGTCTACAATGGAAGTCTAAAATTGGGCAATTTTTAGATTGAATTTGGCCAATATAATAAAATAAGTCAAAGTTCTCAAATAGAGAAGAAATTTGTCTAAACTAAAAGTCTAAAATTGGACAAATTTTAGATTTAAATCAGGAACTATTTGATCTGATCTATCTGAAAACATAAAACACATAAAACTTTAAATGTTTTATATAAGAACGCACATTTCGATCACAGTTTTTCGGTATCTGTCGGTTTGTGACACTCGGCGGCCGTGATGATAACACAGAAAGCAACGGGAAGCACACGCAGATTACACAGCGGGATTAGCTCACACCTAATCTGCACATATCCAAATCAGATTAATCCTGCTTCCATAGGGGGAATAATCACATCTGAAGTGATATAATCCTAAAATAATCTGCCTGTAATCTGAGAATTATCATCATCGTTATCGACAACATTTAAATCACCTTCAGAGTCCAACGATGTTCACACACTGCATCAATATGTAGAGCTATATAACTAATAACTTCAGCAATACAACTGATTATTGCTTATGAAGGGCTGCAACTAATGATTATTTTCATTATTAGTTAATCTGTTGGTTATTTTCTATATTAATCTATTTGTTGTTTGGTCCATAAAATGTCAAAAAATTGTGAAAAAGGTTGATGTTTCCCAAAGTCCAAGATAACCCTCCTGTTGTCCTCAAGTCAAGGAAGGGAGGGAGGAAGAAGGAAGGAAAGGAGGGAGAGAGGAAGGATGGAAGGGAGGAAAGGAGGAAGGAAAGGAAGAGGAAGGAAGGAAGGAAGGAAGGAAGGAAGGAAGGAAGGAAGGGAGGGAGGAAGAAGGAAGGAAATGAGGATGGAAGGAAGGAAGGAAGGAAGGAAGGGAGGAAGAAGGAAGGAAAGGAGGGAGGGAGGAGGAAGGAAGGAAGGAAGGAAGGAAGGAAGGAAGGAAGGAAGGAAGGAAGGAAAGGAGTAAGGAGGGAGAGAGGAAAAGAGGAAGGAAGGAAGGAAGGAAGGAAGGAAAGGAGTAAGGAGGGAGGGGAGGAAAAGAGGAAGGAAGGAAAGGAGGAAGGAAGGAAGGAAGGAAGGAAGGAAGGAAGGAAGGAAGGAAGGAAGGAAGGAAGGAAAGGAGGGAGGGAGGAAAAGAGGAAGGAAGTAAGGAGAGAAGGAATGGTGGAAGGAAAGGAGGAAAGAAGGAAGGAAGGAAGGAAGGAAGGAAGGAAGGAAAGGAGGAAGGGAGGAAGGAAGGAAGGAAGGAAGGAAGGAAGGAAGGAAAGGAGTAAGGAGGGAGGGAGGAAAAGAGGAAGGAAGTAAGGAGAGAAGGAAGGGTGGAAGGGAAGGATGAAGGAAGGAAGGAATGAAGGAAGGAAGGAGGAGGGAGCAAAGAAAGAGGGAAGGAGGGGGAGAACGAAGGAAAAATTTAAGAAAGAGAGAGGAAAGAAGCAACAGTCAAAAGAGATGGGGTCAATTTGACCCGGGAGGACAACAGGAGGGTTAAATGTCTTATTTGGTTCACAACCCACTTATATTCAGTTTACTGCCACAGAGGACAAAAAGAAACCAGAAAATATTCAATATTCAATTATCTGAAACCAGAAGACTTTGGGCATTCCTTCCCCCAAAAAATGTCTAAATCAATTATTAGATTATCAAAATAATTGGTGATTAAATATCTGTTCCACTGCGGCTTTTCTTGGTCTACAGTCTACAGTTTCTCAAGGTAGATCATGTTGGCAAACCTTTAAAAGAATAGTTCAGTGTTTTGGGAAATTCACTTATTCACTTTCTGTCCAAGAGAAACAGGAGAAGAGTCTTGTGTCTTTTCTTGTGTTTTAAGTATAGAGCTGAAGTAGAGAGGTGATTAGTCTAGCTTAGCATAAAGACTGGGAGTGGTAGTTTTTAAGGGAGTTATGTTCTGTATTTCTTAGGGCTGGTTATAATTATGATACCAGCACCAATCTAAATACCTTTAACCCTCCTGTTGTCCTTGAGTCAAGGAAGGAAGGGAGGAAGAAGGAAGGATGGAAGGGAGGGAGAAGGAAGCAAAGGAGGAAGGGAGGGAGGAAGAAGGAAGGAAAGGAGGGAGGGAGGAAGGACGGGAGGAAGAAGGAAGGAAAGGAGGAAGGAAGGGAGGAAGAAGGAAGGAAAGGAAGGAGGGAGGAAGGAAGGGAGGAAGAAGGAAGGAAAAGAGGTAGGAAGGGAGGAAGAAGGAAGGAAAGGAGGGAGGAAAGGAAATACGGAAGGGAGGAAGGGAAGGAAGGAATGTAGGATGGAAGAAAGAAGTAAGGAAGGAGGGAGGAAAGGAAAGAAGGAAGGGAGGAAGGAAAGGAAGGAAGGGAGGGCGGAGGAAAGAAGGAAGGAGGGAGGGATGGAGGGAGGGAGGAATGAAGGAAAGAAGGACAGAGGAAAGAAGAAAGGGAGGAAGGTAGGGGGAGGGAGAAAGGAAAAGAGGAAGGGAGGAATGAAGGAAAGAAGGACAGAGGAAAGAAGGAAGGGAGGAAGGTAGGGGGAGGAAAGAAAGAGAGAAGGAGGGAGTGAGGAAGGAAAGGAAGGAAGGAAGGAAGGAGGGAAGGAAAGAAGGAGGGAGGGGGGAAGGAAGAACAGAAGGAAGGAAGAAGGGGGATAGAGGAAGGAAAGAAGGAAGGGAGGAATGAGAGAGGAAGGAAAGAAAGAGAGAAGGAGGGAGGGAGGAAGGACAGATGGAAGGAAGGAAGGGAGGAAAGAAGGAACAGTCAAAACAGACGGGGTCAATTTGACCCGGGAGGACAACACAAAGGTTAAAGTGATCCTGATACCAACTGAGTATTTCATTAGATACCCATCATTCTTTTATCTGGTGTAACAGGCGTGTAGCGTAGACACACTTTAGAGCGTTTAGGAGGCATCTTGGCTGCTGAACTGCTAAGCGCGCTAACTCAAATTCACCACGACTTCACCACCACAGACGGGTTGTAGCTGCTGTGGCAGTGGACCGATCACATGTCACATTAAATCCAAGAACGCTTGCTGTTGATTGGCTGTGAGCAAGTCCATACAAATACTCATAGTTTCTAGCTCTGGGTGCAAAAAGGATCGATTGCAGGTATCGTCTAGTACCGATAGCCAGCTCTAGTATTTCTACAGCTGAGCACTTCCTGAAGTCTTGTCATCACAGTGAGGTTTACAGGTGTTTGCTGCAGAAAAGCTTTGGATGGATAAGTATCTACACTGGTGTTTGTGAGGAAAAAACATCAATTGTAAAACTGTAAAACTTGTTGGATAACAACCACACACTCTTCTTCTTTGCCAAACATCCATTAGCCTCCAGCAGAGCTGAGGAGCTTGGAGGAGAAGCTAACCTCCCTTCTCTCTGACTCCGCTCCTCCAGATGTCTTTACTTTTCAAACTTATAGTCTTCAACTCCAACTGACGCTGCCTCAAGTGACATCACATGAGGCACTTTATCAGATATCCACACAGCAGCTCCGTCTGGATCAGGCATGTCCAAACTATTCCACAAAGGTTCATAATGTGGCTGCAGGTTTTTGCTCCAACCAATCAAGAACACATGATTTGACCAATCAGCTGTCTGAAGACTGAGATCAGCTGATTAAATGAGTCATGTCTGGTTTGCTCCTGCTTGGTTGGAATAAAAAACCTGCAGCCATATTATGACCCTGTGTGGAATAGTTTGGACACTTTTTACACCTGTACATCCCAGTTACACATGTTTAAAATGAACAAATCTTCACAGGATTATCAGTTCATGAATTACGTGAATTGGCATGAATTTCTTTACTGAATGAAATGAAGTTCAATACTTAGAGCAAAACACCAAAGAGGAGTTAACAGCACAGTGCAGAGAGAAAATAAAAAAGGTTGGACAGATATTATGAATGACTACTGATAGCATGTTAACTCTATTAACTCCACTAGTGTTCACTAAGCATCTAGTATGAGCTGTATTTCGAAGACTTTTCAGCCTTTTAGAAAAGTTTCTAGCAGAATATGAAATCAATTTTTGTTTCTTATGAAATTACGTTTAATTGGCATTTTGGATAATTTCCAGAAGTACAGAGCAAAATCTACTTTGCAAATCATTAAAAATCTTTATTTACATGTTTTTTGTTGCTGTTGTTGTTGTTTTTATTAGGACATTTAAAAACCCTATTACCCCAATTCTAATGTCAATTTTACATTATTTAGAGGATATTTTGCCCCGAGCTTCCACTTATTTCTAATCCTGGTTTCTAGATGTTTTTTTTTTTTTTTTTTTAAACTTTTAACACGAAGCTACAGTAGGCTAACAGTTTCCTCCTGTTTCCAGTCTTTACGCTAAAGCTAGGCTAACAAACCTCTGAACTCTTTGAGCTTTAATACACAGACATCAAACTATTCATCCAACTCTTTAATAGAAAGCAAATAAACTAATCTCCCATGATGTTTAACTCATTATTGTTTATGTTAAGCAGTAGTTTGGGTTAATCAAGTGTTGTATATTCATTTAAATGTTAATTATAATGTGCTTAATGTAAACTGACACATTTTTTATTGCAGTAAATAAGCTTAAAAACTGTGTTTATCACTGGTTTTCTGGATTCTTGTTGTGATTCTTCAAAAAAAAAAAACAAGAAGATTTCATTCGATATAAAAAGAGTGAGACTTAGTTTAATCATCGCAGGTTAGAAGCTAAAGAAAATCTATCTTTGTGTTCGTCTGTGTAGGTGATAGAGACCAGAGATTACCTCTTTGTGCCCTCTGGACCTTTGCATTCCTCCTCTCTACATGCGACTATAGCTTACAGCCCTAGCACACCAACACACGGGGGAAATGCCTTGGTCAGTGGTTTCCTTTGATAGTAAAACGCTTACAGGCAGGCCAGTGGGGCCGGCGGCGTTTCCAGGCTATGCGATGACCCGCCGGCTTTGGCCCGGGCCAACTGTGATGACGAGAGGCTTTCTATTGTGCTGTGAGCCTCTACGTTTGGCCTTTGCCAGAGTATAAAAGCTTTGGTAGAGGGTTGGTAGGGACCAGCACGAGCCAGCCTCCCTCACACGGCACTGCAAGCTTTACTAACGCAGGTAAGCACACACAGACACAGACACAGACACAGACACAGCAGACACAGACACAGGCACAGCATCCAGCATCAGAGCACACACAGAGAGAGGGGCGAAAACAACCACACCTCATCCACAGCCAGGGCCCACTCCCTGCCCCACCACACCCAGGAAAAGCACCCTCAGCCTGGGGAAAGACCCAAGCCAATGTCGGGGCCTAAAATGAGCCTCTCTCTCACATATAAAAGCTTTAAGTTTTATTCATAAATCCCAAATAACTTTTAGATTAATACACCGAAAATAAAACATACACACCCCTGTGATAGTGATAGCATCCACTTCTCCTTCACTCTCTCTTTCTCCTCTTTGCTGTCACCTCTATTGACACTTCTTCTTCTTCCTTCTCTCATCTTTCACCCAGACTCTCCTGAAGCCCCTCACCATGTCTCAGACCGCCAAGTCCGCCTCCAGCCAGGGCACTGATGCCAAGGACAAGGGAACCCCTGCCCCCGCTGCCTCCAGCAAGGCCACCAAGACCGGAGAGCCCGCCGTGGGATCCTTCAGAGTGAGTCGCTGCAGCAGCTTCAGACAGCTACAGATGATAATATACTTAATTTAAAGGGTCAGTTCAGCTAAATTAGAAAAAAAGGAGAAGCTACCTACTTTACTGGATACTGTTTAAGCTTTATTTGCTTGATGTTTTGAGCTGTTTGGTTATATTTAATGTATATAAGAAGAGAAAGAAATTCAGTTTGTGGCTTTTAAAAATGACATTTAAAGCTTTCTGAACAGCTGAAACCTTTTTAAAATAGCTGTTGAGTTTGTAAATATTTGCATTGAGATCATAAAAAATAGACAAGTGGACAGTGTTTGCAATTTGAGTGAACAGAGCCTTTCAATGTGTTTTTCATGCAGGGTTTTTTTTTTGCATGGCATTGCTTAGAATTGATTTCCATGTATTCAAATGTGTGGAAGCAAATCAGTTAAATGGTAAAAACAGTTTATTGTACAGCAGTGGAAGAAGTATTTGGATCTTTAACTAAAAATAAAACTACAGTAGCAACACCAGTTTAATGTAATTAAGAAGAAAAAGAGTAGCAGAGTGTTATATTATTACTATATTATTGCATTATTGAAGCACTAAAGCTGCATTTTAATGTTTTAGCCAGCTGAGGTTGACCTAAAGTATTTTACAAACTGTTCAAAAGTCTAATCTACAATAATTGATCATATTCTATATTATTGTTATATGTTATGTAGCTAAAATCTTAATTGGCAAAGTGCTTGAGTGTTTGCATTTAAAACCAAACCAGGTTATATTAGTATTATTATTATAACTCTGAGGTCTTTAAAGCTTGTTACTGTAGTGGCATTACTGCAGGCATTACACCAGTATGCAGGATATGATGGCTGTTGTTCAGTCCACTGGTGTAACTGGTGAAATCTCCTCTGTTGCAGCTGATGATGTTCGACCAGGAGAACTTCCAGGGCAGGATGATCGAGGTCCAGAATGAGTGTATGAACGTGTGTGACCGTGGCATGGACAAAGTGCGTAGTATCATTGTGGAGTGCGGCCCGTAAGTGAAAACACACACAAACTTCATTAAAACCAGCAACATTTTACACACAAACCATTTCTCTCATATTATCTTATGGCGTCTATTTTTTTCCTCTAATTCTTCTCTCCCATCTTCTTTCCTCCTCTTGTGCCCCTCCTGTGCCTGGCGGCGCCCCCTCTCCAGCTTTGTTGCCTTTGAGCAGACTAACTTCCGTGGGGAGATGTTCATCCTGGAGAAGGGAGAGTATCCTCGCTGGGATACCTGGAGCAACTCCTACCGCAGCGACTGCCTCATGTCCCTCAGGCCCATCCGCATGGTACGACTAAAACCTCTCCTGCTATGATTGTGATTGAAAATACAGGCAATTAGGGCAACTCTGCTGCAGATTATTACAATTTTACTGCAAGAAAATGGTAAAAACTTGCCCATTATAATCAATATACAAATTCAAAGGTCTTGTCTTGTCCAAAGCCCAAAGATATTCAGTTTATTATCACATAAGCCAAAGAAAACCAGCAAATAAGAGACTAAATTCAACATATTTCACTCTAGAAGTATGAAGTAACATAGAGATGAACTCATAATTTTAACACTTTCCTCTTCCCTCATCTTCTGGCCCTGCAGGACAGCCTGGAGCACAAGATCTGCCTGTATGAGCTCTCTGACTTCAAGGGCAACAAGATGGAGATCCAGGAGGATGATGTGCCCACCCTCTGGGCGCATGGCTTCTGCGACAGAGTGGGCAGCGTGAGAGTGCCAGGAGGATCGTGAGTACACACACACACAAACACACACACACACACACTTAAAAATGAAAGGATTCGGCCGAGGATCAATACACGAGCCCCGGAGCACATCTGTCCGGACATTATTCATATAGAAGTGAAGTGGAGGCTTTGTACTACTAATATTGTTTTAGACGCAGCTTTAGAGGAAGCCGCCGGCCGCTGGAGTCACACCACAGTGCAGTCGTTCATAAAGAAGGATGACAAGTTCTCACAAGGCTCAAAGTATTTTTAGTCGGGATTTTCAAGCCTCTCTATAAAATGATCACAGCCATGACTTCCCTCATTTGATGGTTTGATGATGGTACAGGTGTTAAAACTACCTAAAGAAACCTTAAATCTCCTTTAGGAACACTAGACCCCCTTCAAGGACCAATAAGACCTACTTGATTACAGTAGGAACCTCTAGGAACCCCCTCACATACCACTAAATGTCTTAAACCACTTAGAGAACCTCCTAAAAGACCTCAAGCATCTCCTCAAGGGCCACTAGAACCTCTTTAATGACAGCAAGAGCCTCTAAAGGACAGACCGAACCACCTCAAAGACTTCTAGACTCCCTAGAACTTCCTCATTGACCACTAGAAACTTTTTGAGGACTTCTAGCTTCCTCAGTGAACACTTATACCTCCTTAAGGACCTCTAGAACCTCACCAATGGCCACTAAAACCTCTTTAATGACAGAAAGAGCCTTTAAAGGACAGACACAACCGAGGTGGTTGTGTCTGTCCTTTAGAGGCTCTTTGACTGACTACTAGAACCCTTTAAGGACCTCCTAGATCTTCCTCAGTGACCACTAAAGGACTTTAGCACTTACAGAACCTCCTAAATGGCAACTGTAACATCTAAAGGACCACTTGTACCTCCTGAAGGTTTTCTAGAACCTCATCAAGGGCCACTAGAACCTCTTTAATGACAGCTAGAGCTTCTAAAGGACAGACAGAACCACCTCACTGACTACTAGAAACCTTTTTGAGGACTCCTAGCTTCCACAATGACCACTAGAACCTCCTAAAGGACCTTTAGCATCTCCTCAAGAGCCACTAGAAACTATTCAATGACAGCTAGAGCCTCTAAAGATCCAAAAGTATTTACAGAACCTCCTAGAGGGCAACTGTAACATCTAAAGGACCCCTAGAACATCCTCAGTGACCACTTAAACCAACCTTAAGGACCTCTAGAACCTCCACCATGACCACGAGTCTCCTACTAGAAACTCTTTAAAGAAAATAAAGGTGTTTTTTTAGTCCTTGTACAGTCTAAACCACTAATCCTCCAGTCCACTAACTCTCCTCCTCCTCCTCCTCTCCATGTGTGTCTCAGTTGGGTGGGTTACCAGTACCCCGGATACAGAGGCTACCAGTACCTGTTTGAGTGCGGTGACTACAGACACTACAACGACTTCTGCGCCTTCCAGCCCCAGATCCAGTCCATGCGTCGTATCAGGGACATGCAGTTCCACCAGAGAGGATGCTTCACCTTCACCGCTGCTAGCAAGTGAATGCCCCCTGCTGGCCGTCGGGCGCTGTCATAGCCATGCAGCCCTTCACAGCTTTTTATTTCTCCAAAACGCCCCCCCCCCCCCTTTTTTTTTTCTCTCCAAATCCTTTCCTAAACTTTCACCATCATATCATCGCTCCATCCCAAAAAGGAAAGACAGCATGAGAGCGTTACTGGACAACCTTAACTGACTTTTTATGGTGCTAAAAGAATAAATATGTTGTGAAAAACCTGAAAACTTTCCTGGCTGGATCACCTTTATTCATTCTGCAGAAAAAACACTAATGTTTGTATGATGTCGCTGTATAAATTGATGGTGTGTTGGGTGTTTTTTATGGTGTTTTATCTCCTATTGAACAACTAGCACAATAATCAAAGGGCCTGTTGTACATTCAATACATGCAACTTTTAAATATCCATAACAATATATATACAATATATTTGGCCTAAAATAACTACACAGTAACCTAAAATATGCAAAAATACATGGTAATAATCATCATTTATGATATGGTCAAACTCACTTAGTTTCCAGATATCATACAGTACATTTTAAATTAAACAATCATTATAAATGTAGTTTATGTATAATAACAAATTAACTGAATTAATACATTAAATAACTAAATATTAGGTATAAAGATAATGTAGGGTGCTGTTTACAATCAGCATCAATTAAATAATATGTATAAAACACTCAAATAAGTTCAGTCAGTAGGTTTTAGAAATTATTTGACGCTTTTCTGTTTTCTTATTTTACAATTTAATAGTTGAAATATAGCTAAATATTAGTTATGTAAAATGTTCTCTCAAGGGTGCTGACAGATATTATATATGGTGGCATTTTATATAATTAAAGTAAATGTACAAGAACAAAGTAACTGAATTATAATGTAGGGAGCTGGTTACAATCAACATAAATAATATATGCAGGTTGAAAAAAAAACATTCAAATAATTTCAGTGAAAAGGTTTAAATAATAAATAATTTGGGTCTTTTTACATTTTCTTATTTTGCAGTTGAATATTTGAAATATAGCTGAATATTAGTTGTGGAGCCTTTTCTCTCAAAGGTGCTGACAGCACAGTTTTTAATAATACAATTGTTGGTTGTTATGTGACTTATAAATTGACAATCTTTACTAATATATATCTATATGTACTGTAGACTAAGGATGGTATTATGCTGCCTTTGCATTTTGGAGTCTGAACTATTTGGGGTTTTGTTAAAAATGTGTTGCATAATATTTTGGCTGCCTGGAAAATGTAATTGAATGACAGAGTGCATTTTTAAATAAGACTTTATTAATCCAATTGTTAATTGTAATCTAAATTATTACAAGCAATCAATTACAACAGTTAAGTCTTCAGAAATAAAATATAAAATATAAAGGACAAAGACAAGAGAAAAAAAATACAACAAATAAAGAAACAAAATAAAATCATAATTAAATATGTTCAAATATAATAATAATAATAATAATAATAATAATAATAATAATATGATTATTATTAATAATAATGATAATATTCAAAACAAATACACAATTCAGTTACCTTCAAAACAATTTTACCACAATCAAGAAATAAACAAAGATAAAAGACAATAAATAAAATAGCAGAAAGGACATGTATATAATTATTATAGTATAATAATTAATTGCGCACATAATCTTTTGGTTTTGAAGATATTTTATAAGTTTATAAAAGTTCCTCAAATCATGAAGAGAAAGACATTTGTCAATAAAAAGTATTCCCATAACAATATTTTATAACATTTACAGTAAACTCAGTCTGAAGGGTCTTAGCATTTAAAATACAATATAACATGTGACATAACGTTTAAATGTGTGTTTATAACGTTAGAAATTAAAACTAAATTCATTTAATGAGTTTACGTCACGTCATGTTAAACTGGGACTGCGTGCTGCCTTCAGGGGTCCTTACAAATCACTTTATCGATGCTCGGAAATTATACAATCTTTCCTTGCTCGTTGCTTGCACGACAATATTGAATCTATAACAAAATTACATGATTTAAAAAAATACACTCTTACCTTGTGGCTCATATCTGATTTAAATATCGTCTACCTCTACATGTTGAATTTTTGAAGGTAAAACATTAACACATATTGCTTACATTTTTGCAACTAATAATTCCTACAGCACCTAAAGGCAGCAGTGTGCTTCATAACACCGAGCTGTTCGTCGGATTGGACATCAAGCTGAGAGAAAACAACCATTAATCAACCATGGCTGCACTTTTTAAAGCAAGGAGAGGTGAGTTTATGGAGGGAAACAGTCTGAGAAAGTCCAGTATATATTAAGAAACAGGTCTGAACCAGCTGTTATCTTTATATTTGCTATAAGAGCTGGAAATACCTGGTTAGCTTAGCATGCTACGTAACGCAAACCTATGAGTGCTGTTAGCTTCTCGGCTATATAAGGTTATAAAATAAAGATTAAAACATTAAAACAGGTGATTAAAGATGATTATAGGGGAGGAAACTTATATCAGCTTGTTGGTAAATAGTTTAACAGCTATTCTTGTGTCTTTGATACGTTTGTAATACTCTGTGTGAGCTAAAGGTGACTGATGGTGAAGATGACCTTTCACCTAAATAACAGAAAGTTAAAGTTAAACATTGAGCTGCTTTAAAAACAATATTACGGTATAATCAGTGATATAGTATGCAGTATTACAGTAAAGGTACTGCAGTATTATGAGTGATGTAGTATGCAGTATTACAGTAAAAGTACTGCAGTATTATGAGCGATGTAGTATGCAGTATTACAGTAAAAGTACTGCAGTATTATGAGAGATGTAGTATGCAGTATTACAGTAAAAGTACTGCAGATTTATGAGTGATGTAGTATGCAGTATTACAGTAAAATACTGCAGTATTATGAGTGATGTAGTATGCAGTATTACAGTAAAAGTAGTGGTTTGGTCCCACTGATATATTATTATATATGACATCATTAGAATATTAATAGTGAAGCATCAGTGTTAGAGCAGCATGTTACTGTTGTAGCTAGTTTACACTACTTTATATACAGTTAGCTAGTTTAGTCCAGTGGTTCCCAACCTAGGGGTGGGGCCCCTCCAAAGGGTCAGCAGATAAATGTGAGGGGTGGTGAGATGATTAATGGGAGAGAAAAGAAGAAAAAACTAAGTTCTGATACACAAATGTGTTTTCAGTTTTTGGACTTTTTCTCTAATCTTTGATTTTTGCTGAAATATTGGATCATTTGAACATTTATTGAAATGAAACATGTGAGAAGTTTAGAGGGAAAAATCACTATTTGGTGGAGCTGTTAACAACTTATAGACATCTGAAATGTGAGCCGACTACACACTGCTTTTTGGTTTCATCTTTAACAATGTGTTGTATTTTAAAAGCTTGTTATATTATCCATTGTGTCAAATCTGCATCTGAAAAGTAACTAAAGCTGTCAAATAAATGTAGTGGAGTAGAAAGTACAATATTTCCCTCTGATATGTAGAAAGTAGCATCAGATGGAAATACTACAGTAAAGTACAAGTACCTCAAAATTGTACTTAAGCTTAGTACTTATACGTAGGTAAATATACGTAGTTACTTTCCACCACTGAAGAAAACAGGAATGAATGAGAAATATTTCATGTAACATCTGATCAGTAAAATCTCATCAGTTTCCTCTCTGTCAGTGTTTCACATCACAGCAGATCAAATCTTAATGAATAATAACACTTAATAATAACGTCATGTGTGATTTCTGTGGGCGTCTGAGCAGCTGCAGCTGAGTCTCATTGTTCATCCGTGACTCAAACCGGTCGATGAAAGGATCGAATAACCTGTAATAACAATTCTCACACTGTTTACTCTGTTTGCTCTGTATCCTGTAACAACAGGAAATATGTCTCATATCTGCCACCTTTTGTTTATGTTAAAAGAAACTCAAAAACTACTCACTCTGAATAATAATAACCTAATAATAGAGAAGAAAAATGAAGCTAGGTTTATTCCTCTCAAAACTGAACCCAGTATTTTCTGATGTTTTTAATCCTATATTTGGAAATCTTTGTGTTGTGGACATTGTAAAACATCACCTTTTGGCTTTTTGGAAACATTTTTCACCATTTTACTGCCCGTTTTAATAACCTGAACCTTTCTCTCCTTTTCCTCTCTCAGCTCTCAGCTTGTGTCTGACCGGCTGCCGGAGTCTGACGCAGCTCGCCGAGCTTCCAGAGACTCATCAGATCCTGAGACAGACCTGCAGAGACTTCGCCGACAGAGAGCTCACCCCCATCGCTGCCAAACTCGACAAAGAGCACACGTTCCCTGCCAAACAGGCGCGTAAACACACAGTCAGGACGTTCATTTTACCCCGTTTTAACTCTGCAGCCTGGGAGATGGTTTATGTGAGTTAGGGCTGGGCGATTATGGCAAAAATCAAAATCACAATTAACTTTTAACCTCGATTAAGATTAATTAACAATTATCTCCACCCTTGATGAACAATTATGTATTTTCACATTTTCTTTAGTTTTGTATTTTACACTGCTGCCCTCACACATGAGTATCTTTAGGGAGTGAAAATAATGATGTTTTAACCCTCCTGTTGTCCTCGAGTCAAGGAAGGAAGGAAGGAAGGAAGGGAGGAAGAAGGAAGGAAAAGAGGGAGGAGGGACGGAAGAAGGAAGGAAAGGAGGAAAGGAGGGAGGAAGGAAGGGAGGAAAGAAGGAAGGGAGGAAGGAAAGGAAGGATGGAAGGGAGGAAGAAGGAAGGGAGGGAGGAAAGGAGGGAGGGAGGAAAGAAGGAATGAATAAAGGAAGGAAGGATGGATGGAAGGAAGGAAAGATAGAAGGAGGGAGGGAGGGAGGAAGGAAGGAACGGAGGAAAGAAGGAAGGATGGACAGAAGGAAGGAAGAAAGGGAGAAAAGAAGGAACAGTCAGGGTCAATTTGACCCGGGAGGACGACACGAAGGTTAAGGTGTGACGCTGTGGTTAATGTCTAGTTCACTTGATTAGAACTATGAAAAGATCATGGTTTGGGTTAAAATGATCACTGGAGACAAGTTTTCAAATTCCTTAAAGATATGCAACCTTTGCTGTCATGACAACCGTTTACACGGAAACGATCTGAACAGAAAACGCAAAAGTGGCGTTGCGTTCTCACTTTTTATTCCGCGTTTAGACGAGCGTTTTTGGGGGAAATCTGTGTGCATACGGTGACGCAAAAGTTTGTGGAATTCAATTCAATGTTATATGCACACAACACCACAAAGTCCGCGCAATTGTGTAGAACCTTCCCTCTACTTCTCTCCCTAGTAGCTCCAAATGGAAAACCAAAACCAAAACATGGCTAAGAAGCGAACAAAAACTGACCATGTTGTCTCGGACTCCACTTCTCTCCCCCCTCCTCTGTCATTGTCGGCCCTGCTGCAGCAGACAGGTATCAGCAGAAGAAAAGGTACATGACGTCACATGGAAGAGCGTCTGTCACCTAGGTTACAGCTTCCGACCGCAGCAAGAACTCTGATGCATTTAAGCCAGCGTGAGCATCTCAGAGCACACTTTTGCGTTTTCAACCCTTCAGACGGGAACGCAACGGTGGAGCGTTTTTAAGATTTCCACTCTGGAGGGAGGGTTCATTTTTTTGCGTTTTTAAGCCCCCAAAACGCAGTCGCCGTTTAAACGAAAGGCACATCTGATAAAATATTTTGTCGGTTTCACCCGGGAGCGTTGTTGTGTAAAGTTGGCCTAAGTCGATTAGAGTTTCTAAATGTCGGTTTTCTATAATTTTTCGATTAATTGTGTGATTAAGTGTATGTGGGGAAATAAAAGCATTAAATCCTGTTTCTTGTTCCTGTGTTCAGATTCAGGAGCTGGGGGCGATGGGGGTGATGGCCATGGAGGTGCCTGAGGAGCTGGGAGGAGCTGGGATGGATTATCTGGCGTACAGTCTGGCGATGGAGGAGATCAGCAGAGGATGTGCGAGCACCGGAGTCGTGGTCTCTGTTAACAATGTGAGTGCAACATGGAGGAGGTCGCTTCGTTATAATAACCAATCAAACGCTGTGATTAGTTTGTGTTAATCTCCTCTCTGTTGGTTCTGTTCATTAGTCTCTGTACATCGGACCCATCCTGAAGTTCGGCTCAGAGGCGCAGAAGCAGCAGTGGGTCACACCGTTCACCACCGGAGAGAAAGTCGGCTGCTTCGCTCTCAGTGAGCCAGGTACAAAATGTGACGCCTCACACACACGTGCACACTCATCCTGTGCACGTGCATGTACCTGCCACTGACGGATGGAAAAAACAAGTTAAATAGATACATTAAAGAAATTAAAAGGAGCATAAAACAATGTTTAAAAAAAACAAAAAACAAAGAAAGGAAAATAAAACATGAATGAAACATGAGATGGAAAATACAAAATTGTAATAATAGTAAAATACTAAAAATAACACAAAGTAAAAGTAGGCAAACAAATAGAATAAATACAATATAGGTATATAAAATCAAGTGAAATACAACAACGTTAAAATAAACCCCAAAACATTAACATAAGATAGAAAATAAAATAATTATAATGGTAAAATAGTATTGGTAAAAGTAGATAAAATATATAATATATAAATTAAATTAAAATACAACATTTCAAAATAAGTTCAGTAATGCATCAGTGTGAAAAGCTAAATATTTAAATAGATACATTTAAGGAATAAAAACACCAGATAATAGATTCATAGATAATAAATAGATTAAAGCAAGACAAAAACACAATAAACAGATAAATTAAAGGAGAGTAAATAATAAAAAACATGAGTTAAATAGATAGATATAGATATAATAGATCACCTCGTCTATGATCGTGCAGGTAAAAGAAGTCAAATTGAAGAGGAAGTTTATCTTGTTTTTTTACTTCGAGAAACAAAAAAGGCTTCATTGTTACAGGTACATCATATTTCTGCTTCAACATGTTACAGAAAACAAGGCAGACATTTCCAGAAAATCCAGTTTTGGCTCATTAAGTAATAAAATATGTTGATTCAGACACTTTTTCCCCCAAATCTAACGAACTGAATCAGATTTAACTCTTCTTGCTGTAATAACGTAATAACGATGTAAATGTGGATGTTCAGGTAACGGCAGCGATGCGGGCGCCGCCTCAACGACGGCCCGTCAGGAGGGAGACGAATGGGTCCTGAACGGGACCAAAGCCTGGATCACTAACAGCTGGGACGCTTCAGCAACCATCGTGTTCGCTACTACGGACAAGAAGCTCAAACACAAGGTACGACAAACACACACACACAGGACACACACACACACACACACACACACACACACACACACACACAGGACACACACACACACACACACACACACACACAGGAGACACACACACAAACACACAGGACACACACACACAGGACACAGGAGACACACACACATAGGACACACACACATAAGACACACACACACACAGGAGACACACCATCACACACACATAGTACACACACACACACACACACACACACACACACACACACACACACACACACACACACACACATAGGACACACACAGGACACACACATAGGACACACACACACACACACACACACACACACATAGGACACACACACACACACACACACACACACCCCCACATAGGACACATAGGACACACACACAGGACACACACATAGGACATAAAACAGGACACACACATAGGACGCATACATAGGACACACACACACACACACACACACACTGTCTCACACACACACACACACACACACTGTCTCACACACACACACACACACACACACACACACACACACACACACACACACTGTCACACACAGGACACACTCACACACATAGGACACACACACACACACACACACACACACACACACAGAACACACACACAGGACAGACATAGGACACACACACACACACACACTCACACTGTCACACACACACACACACTCTCACATACACACTCACACACACACACACACACACACACACACACACACACACACACACACACACACAGATAAAGAGAGTTATTGTCCCCCTCGTGTCTGCAGGGCATCAGCGCCTTCCTGATCCCGATGCCTCACCCAGGACTCTCTCTGGGGAAGAAGGAGGATAAGTTGGGCATCAGAGCTTCGTCCACTGCTAACATCATCATGGAGGACTGCAGAGTCCCGCTGGGAAACATGCTGGGGCCCCGAGGAGCCGGATTCAAAATCGCCATGGTAACATTTTTAAAACACTGCAGCTGCTTTATGTTGATCCTGATGTCATACTCAGGCTTATATTTCACATGTTTCACCTTCACAAGCTGTTCAGCTGGTGAAACGCTGTAAATGATTTCCTGAATATCTCAGATTCTTCTTCCAGGTGACTCTGAAAGGTTTCAGTGAGATTCAGACGTTTGTTTCCTGTTGAACAACTTAAAGAGTACAAAAAAAAAAAAAGAATGTGTGCAAGTTATTCATACGTTTATTTTCACATTTTAACCCTTTAAATTTAAACTAAACCACATGGACACAAAATAACATGATTGACTCTGTTACATTGGATTCTTTTGGATTCAGTAACATTAAACTTATTAGAGGGCCTGAATTGACTGACTCAGTATTTCAAGAGAAGTTGAGGCTTCCTGAACGGCAGTCGGTCGGAGCAGCTTAGTAACGACTTATTCTGAAAAGCTGAGTCATTTTTCTTTGGGAGGAGAAGTTGATTGTTATCGAATCTGACAAAAATAAACCGCAGACACGAAGAGAAATAAACACAGATTTTCCTGTAATTTACAAACTCGTTTTCAGAATATCCTCAATTAACCTTTGTGTCCTTCTTTCCTTCCTTCCGTCTGTCCTCCCTCCTTCTCTTTTTCTTTCCTCCCTTCCTTCTTTCCTCTTTTCCTTCTTTCCTCCCTTCCTCCTACCTTCCTTCCTTCCTTCTTCCTTCCCTCCTTTCTTCCTTCCTCCTTTCCTTCCTTCTTCCTTCCTCCCTTCCATCCTTCCTTCCTCACTCCTTTCCTTCCTTCTTCCTTCCTCCCTCCCTCTCTCCCTTCCTTCTTTCCTTTCCTCCTTTCCTACCTTCCTTCCCTCCTTCCATCCTTCCTTCCTCCCTTCCATCCTTCCTTCCTCCCTCCTTTCCTTCCTTCTTCATTCCTCCCTTCCATCCTTCCTTCCTCACTCCTTTCCTTCCTTTTTCCTTCCTCCCTTCCATCCTTCCTTCCTCCCTTCCATCCTTCCTTCCTCCCTCCTTTCCCTCCTCCCTTCCATCCTTCCTTCCTCCCTCCCTTCCTTCCTCCCTCCTTTCCTTCCTTCTTCCATCCTCCCTCCCTCCTTTCCTTCCTTCTTTCCTCCCTCCTTTCCTTCCTTGACACAAGGACAACAGGAGGGTTAAATACAAGCTTTTAATCACACACACACGTTAGAAAGTTCACAGCCTCATCCAGCTTCATTACAGCTGTATAAATCTATAAATAAGTAATCATGTTGTTTTGTTTGTTTGTCTCTTGCAGCAAACTCTGGACAGCGGACGGATCGGTATCGCAGGTCAGGCTCTCGGTATCGCTCAGGCTGCTCTGGACTGTGCTGCAGACTACGCACACAAACGCACCGCATTCGGAGCCCCGATCGGCAAACTGCAAGCCATTCAGGTAACACCACCACTAATTAGCCTGACCCTGACTTTCATTAAACTGCTGCAGTGTCTCATTAAGCTTATCAGATGTCAGAAAACAGTGAAAACCTTCCTCACAGAGTCAAAGGTGACAATGATGAAAGCAGCAAATCCTCACGTTTGAGAAAGTGGAAGCAGAAAATGTTCAGATCTTCTACTTAAAGCAGCTATATTTTTCATAATATCACAGTCTGATCTGTTGGTGTGTGATGTGTTTGATGAACCTACAGAGAATTATCAGAGACTCTGCAGCTCTACTCTGCTTTATATAGCTTTATAGTTGAGTAGAAATTGTGGAACAGTACAAGTACCTGGGCGTCCTACTGAACAAAAATCTGGAGTGGTCATCAAACACAGAGGCTGTATACAAGAAGGGCCTAAGTCGGCTGTATTTCCTGAGGAGGCTTAGGTCCTTCAATGTTTGCAGCAAGATGCTCAACATGTTTTATCAGACTGTTGTGGCTAGCACTCTCTTCTTTGCTTTGGTGTGCTGGGGGGGCGGGTATTAAGAAAAAACATGCCAATAGGCTGAACAAACTGATAAAAAGGGCCCAGTCTGTGGTTGGTCTGAACTTAAGCACTCTTGAGGAGGTGACTGAGGACAGAATTAAAACAAAAATTCCTCAAGATCCAGGACAATACCACCCATCCCCTCCATAACACATTAGAAAATCTCAGGAGCTCATTCAGCAACAGATTCAGACTCCCCCGCTGCTCAAGAGAACGTTACAAAAGATCCTTCCTACCCGCTGCAATACAACTGTACAATGCCTCATTTACATAAATGCACCCTGACTCTAACTACTTTACATGCATTTTTACATATGTATTTATTGTGCCTTTACATGCACTTTTATCTATATACTCATTGCGCTTTTATACTGGGTTCTAGCAATGCTGAGGGTGGGAGGGTGTGTTTTTATATTCTTAGGTATTTTTGTGTGATTTCTATGTTTGTTGTCTTTGTGCCATGTTTGTACCATGTATTGCTGCTTTGACATTTTACATTTCCCCTCGGGGATTAATAAAGTAAAATCTATCAATCTATCTATCTATCTATCTATCTATCTATCTATCTATCTATCTATCTATCTATCTATCTATCTATCTATCTATCTATCTATCTATCTATCTATCTATCTATCTATCTAGTTTCAGCTCATTGTTTAGCTGCAACTTTACTGTTTTGGTTCATTCTCAGTGCTCTCATAGCGTCGTTTTCTTAGTAAAAGCTGTAAAAAGCCACTGTACACTACCTGCTCAGCACCAAATCTGACCAGCCGCTGCATTAAGTGATCACAATAATATTGATTTCTGAAAGTTTCCAATTCGAATGTCTGAAAAGTGTTTTTGTTGAAGTTTCCAAAAGTGTTCTGATGGTTAAACTGTTTCCTTCACTCCTGAATCCTGCAGTCTTTAGTGTGTGATGTGTTAAAGTATCTATAACATATATTTCTATAACATGTCTTCTCTGTCAGTGAGCTGAAACTCATCATAAAGCTTTATAATGCGTTTCAGCTGATTGTTTAGCTGTCCGGCTGCAACTGTTTTGGTTCACTCTCAGCACTCTCATAGCATTGTTCCCACTGTACTCTACCTGCTAACAGACACAGTTATCTGTAGACTAGCTGGTGAACATAGTGGAGCAATATGATATTTCCCTCAGGAGTTGGTAGAGAGTAAAAACAGAGCTAACAGAGAGAGAATATTGGACTTTACATTCAGCAGGTGGACAGAAACACGACTCTTAATGAATAATAATGTTGATCAGTAACTGCTGGATACAGTTAAAGCAGATTTTAAAGAAAGATTAATTATCAAAGTTGATTTAATTTCCTTTCCATCAACCAATCAACACATTGTTTTCTTCCATCTTCTAGTTCAAACTTGCTGACATGGCCGTGGCACTCGAGAGCGCTCGTCTGCTCACCTGGAAAGCTGCACTTCTCAAAGACGCCAAGAAGCCGTTCTCTAAGGTAACGTTAACCTCTGAAGCAGTAAGTCTCACATCATTTAAAGCTGTGTGATGTTAAACTCTCTCCTCCCTCCTCACAGGAAGCAGCCATGGCCAAACTATCAGCATCTGAAGCCGCCACCTTCTGCTCACATCAGGTCAGAAAACAACAACAATATGGGCCTGATTTACTAAGATCCCAAATAGTGGGTACTAAATTGCGTGCACAGTGCAATAGATTGCGTGTTTTGTTTGCGTGCGTTTTGCAGGTGATCTACTAAGAATAACTGCATTAATGAAAACAGGTGCAACAGGTGGAGACAGCAGTATTTAAATGAGGGTTTTGCGTGTCTTTTATGGAGAGTTTGGACGAGCAGAAAGCAGTAAGCGCAAAATGAAATGTGATCAGGTTCTAGTGGAAGAGGTTAACAAATATATTGAGTTATAACAAAAACTAATATTACCAGAAAAACCCACATATGGGAGAGTATTAGTGACAAAGTCGATGCTGTTAGTAAAACCAAAAATATTCCACTCCAAAGATATTAAAACAGGTGGAAAAACTCTGTCCTGTGTGTATTCTGTCATTGTGCCTCCGTCTCCTCGTCCCCACAGTAACAGCCGGTTAATGCCTGCCCTTCAAAGGTATTATTTATAGACACAGTTACCGTCAGAAAAAATTCCTTCAGGTTTGGTAAATCACAATGCGTGTGCTAAATAAAACATATTTGCATTTTCTCCTCCCTGTATTTTGCACACTGGGGTTAAAACACCTCATATTACGTTCATTATGGCAAACGTACTAAATGGACAGCGCGTATTATCTTGCACATTTGAAAGACGCAAACCTCAGTGCGCTGCATTAGTAGATCAGCTTGCACATTAAAAGCTGGTGATGTCAAGTTTGCACACGTTTTTACCACAGACTGTATATAAGAAAATGGACGTAACATCCGTGACGTCACCCATTGGTTTGTGGACTGCTGCTCGGAAGCCAATAGTTTCGGATCTGAGCAGCGCCATCTTGAAAATTTCAGGTGCATGCCGGGAAAAATAAAAACACGGATTCTACTTATATGGGCATCAGGAGGGTCATGAGGCGCCCTCCTGAACCTGTGAACCAATCAACCTGTCAATCACGACGTAGCCACGCCCTAATGCATACCCTGCTTTATGGTCAAATATAAATTCAGGGAGGCCAAAATTTCACAAATGAAGATCATACTGCATTGAAGAAGGCTTTAAAGTAGCGATTGAGACCATAAACACATTTTGAAAACGTTTACTGAGGTTAGAAATCAAGTGAGAAGTTGGTGAATTCTCCATTGACTTGTATAGAGACGGAAGTCCTTTTGCCACCAAAACGGTCGCCCCCTGGTGGCCTTTTGATAGAATGCAGTTTTAAGTTACTTCCGCGTTGGCCTCATTTCAGAGGACCGGAACTCCCCGCCTGGTTTTTACACACGCAGACCTTTAGTAAATCAGGCTATAAGAGTTTAAAAAAATCCTGATTAAAACCTCCTGATTGCTTTTTCTTACTTTTATTTTCTTGTGTTTTAAATCAGGCGATCCAGGTTCTGGGTGGGATGGGTTACGTGGCGGACATGCCTGCTGAGAGGCATTACCGCGATGCACGCATCACTGAGATCTACGAAGGCACCAGTGAGATCCAGAGGCTGGTTATCGCCGGAAACCTACTGAAGGAATACCAGCAGTAGACACGCTTCTATCAGTGCCAACACGGACATAATCCCAAAATACATGACATCACCTCATCCATAAAGATAAAGACGACAGCAATCACACTACGAGAAGTTCAAAGAATATTCAGCCGAATTTAAACGTTTAATTACCTCCGCTGTCTGAAGAAGGGCATTCAGGAATAATTATCAGTTTCACACCTGCCTCCAAAACTGCCTTAACAGAGTCAGTAATGTTCACAGTTTAAAGGGTCAGGTCACCCAAAAGGAAGTAAAAATAACTTTCACCTCTAGTTATAACAACAATTATAATTAAAACTGCAAGCAGTGTCGAAGGGCCCTCGCACCCCCCCGATTTCCCCCCAACTGTAACGCCGTACGTGCACGTCGGTGCGTGCGGCAGTCGCAGGGCTGTCAAAACTGGCATGTAGATGTCTTTGCTCCTTTGCCTTTAACTGAACATTGTGTGCAGCGGTTAATGTCTCCACTAGATGGCAAACTAAGACCACAAATGAGTCTGGGTGACTTCTCAGCACAAAGGAATGTGGGTGAAGGGCCAAAAAAGCGTCAAGATTGAGCATTTTTGCCTGGATGGCCGACTTCCTGTTGGAGATAGGGTATGGGTCCAAGAGGCTTTTTAGTGTGTCTGGACATGATACATGTGTTTACCGAATTTGGTTTGTTTACGTCAATCTGAGTCGAGGGGCTTGATTTTTTAAATTTTCTAGGGGGCGCTATTAATCAATTTTTGTGTCGGCCATTTCCGCGCTACTTAAAATATCAAAGTTTTCTCCGGATCGGACATTATTGCAAGTTTTGGTGAGTTTTGGGGCATGTTTAGGCTGTCAAAAAGGCGTACAACTATAATAATAATAAAAATCATCCAGATTGAAAATTTTTGCCTGGATGGCCGACTTCCTGTTGGATTTAGGGTATGGGTCCAAGAGGCTTTTTTGTGCGTCTGGACATAATACATAGGCCTTGTCGATTTCATTTCTCTATGTCAATGTGGAAGGCGGGGCTTAAACTTTGAAATCTTCCAGGGGGCGCTGTGGAGTCATCTTCTCACTTAAAAATCCCAAACTTTGTCAGTAGTCAATCTTTGTGAATGTTGACGTATGTGTTCAATTTGGTGAGTGTAGGAGTTTGTGAAAATGTACAAAATGGATAAAGGCATTAGGGGGCGCTATTGAGCTGTTGTGCCACGCCCAAGGGCAGTTATGGTCTCAAATTAAAGTGCTCCTGAGTGTGAGCCTATGTGGCAAATCTGGTGATTCTGTGAAGACGGGAAAGTCCTCTAAACGCAGAGGGAAAAACGGAAAAGTGACGCAGGAAATGCACAATAACTCACTTCCTGTTAGAGCGACAATTTTGAAAAAAATAATTTGGGCGTTTACCCATGAGTGCTATGAGTCCTGTAAATTTCAGTAAGATCAGACAAAGTCTTTGGTCACATGACCTGCTGTTAGGGGGCGCTATGGAGACCCCTTGCCACACCCACCCCCAATGATGTTGAAATTGAAACGGCGTCACCAAGTGTGACATTTCACGTGATACATGTATAAACATCCGACAATGTATTGAGGAGTTACAAGGAGTTGTTTGTTTATACAAACAAACGACTGCCACGCCCACCTGGTATAACGTAGGTAAAATCTGTTGTCAAGTTTACATCATCAAGATCTGAGGATGATATAGTTCCAATATGAAGTCTGTGGAGTTAAAACTGCAGGAGGAGTTCGTTAAAGTGCGAGACCTGGAAATGGGGAAAATGGCGGAAAAAATGCACCTGTGATCCAAGATGGCCGACTTCCTGTTGGATTTAGGGTATGGGTCCAAGAGGCTTTTTTGTGCGTCTGGTCATGATATATATGAATCCTAAATTTCGTTCATGTATGTGCATGTAGAAGGCGGGGCTTCAACTTTTAATTTTCTAGGGGGCGCTGTAGAGTCATTTTGGCACTTAAAAGGTTGCGGTTATACCAAAAAATAATATTAGTGAGTCTTGACGAGTGTGTCCAATTTGGTGTGTTTTAGAGCTTGTCAGTACATCCTAAGTGGGAAAAGGCATTAGGGGGCGCTACTGAGCTGTTGGGGCAAAATATTGGGCAAATGTGGTATCAGATGAAAGAGCTCATGATTTGAAACCTACGTGGCAGGTTTCATGATTCTGTGAACATCATAAAGTCCTCAAAGCGGTGTTCGAAAAAATGAAAATCGGTGCACGCCACGCCGCGTAGACGACTTCCTGTTTGGTAAAAAAATTCCACAAAATTAATTTCCCAATGATCCGATGTGAGCTGTAACATATTTAAATTTCATGCCGATCCGAGAGGATTTGTGGTCACATGACCCGACGTTAGGGGGCGCTAGCGAGTCCCCTTACCACGCTTGCGTCCAATCACGTTAAATTAAATACATTTTCACCAGCTGTGACGTGTGTGCAGAATTTCATGAGTTTTCATGCATGTTCAAGCCGCCAAAAATGCGCTCAAAGTGGCGGCATAAGAACGTGAAAAATAATAATAATAGGAATAATAATAAAAATTCCGGCAAAAGCAATAGGTCCCTCACTGACTTGTCAGTGCTCGGGCCCTAATAATGATGGTTATAAAATACTACATTTTAGACATACGTTTAAGATAAAACAAGAGAAAATGTAAAAGATTGATATTTTTATTGATCCTTCAGAGGAAATTGCCTGGTTACAGTTGCTACAGCTACAGTTAAGACGGCCAAAAACACATCTGTAACTATCAAGTAGAGAAAAAAACTAAAGTAATTACTGAAAATACCCCAAATTGTACAAATAAAACAAACAAAAATATTAAACACACAATTAGAGAATGTATAAACTCCATTAAATCAGTAGAACAGGAGTTTTTAAAGTCAGACATCGTCCGTCTCATTTAAAATCTGCCGAATCAGCTCGACTATCGCTGGATTATTGTGATACTGAAGAAAACGTAACCTCGTGTCTGTACAGCGAACGTAGCGTGAGCAGCAGCAGCAGCGACTGCTCCTTCTGCGTCTACACCGCGAGGCGTTCAGGTGCAGTGTTGAGCGTAGGTCACCAGAGTGTTGGAAGCACTCGGAGCCCAATTAACACGACTGAAGGTGACGAGTTTAAAAGAAAAGGGAAAAAGACTTGAAGTGTGAAGTTATAGTTCACCGTTACACTGCGTAGATTAAAATGAGAAGCATATCTGTTGCGTTTGACGTATACTTTAAAAACACGTCTAACACGCTCGCTGTGTAGACACGAGGTAAGCAATGTGATGATTCTCAGGTAAGTATCTTATTTCTGTAGTTTCTAAGTGGATTTATGGAAGTTTATATGTGAAAGACATTGGGAATAATTAAATCCTCAGACAGTGAATTAAAAAAAAAAAGGAGTACAAATCAAAGCCTCTTTGCGTTTTTAAGGTATTTAAATAGCTTTCATGTTACTGCTGCAGCTCCACTAATGATGATAATAGGTAATTAAGTGACTTCCTCTTGTTTTTTTAGACCAGTGAATCCTCTGCAGCAGCTCCAGTACAAAAGATGAGACTCTTATTTATTTCCTTGTGCTCAAAAAATTAAAAAAGCAACTTTTCAGAAATATCCAACTTTACGTTGAATAGTCCACAAAAATATATGTTTTGTTACAACTTTCTACAAAACAAATCGTTCCTATAAATAATAATATTCTTTCGTTTGACAAAATAATCCCAACTCAAGGTCCTCTTACTGTTTATTTGTCCATATTGTATAATTCTGCACCTCCTAATTTACGTCCAGCGCCAACATTCAAGCTTCAAAGCTCCTTTAAAAAAAAATAAATAAATAAAGCTTGTAAATGGATTATTTTGTCAAACCTGATCAAAAAGAAATCTCCAGTGATTTTGGGTGAACTGGCCCTTTAAGAAAGCCAGTTGTTTGTGTGTTAAAGAAATATTAAAATGATTGTGCCGGTTTTCACCACCAGGGGGCAACGTGGTGCCTTCATGTTTCTTGACCCATTTCTGCTTCAGTCACCAGAAATGCTGCATTAAAAATCTCTTCTTTTTTTTTCTTTCAGAGTGGACAGAGTTGCCTACTTCAGTTTGACTAATTTAGTTTTCTGAATGTCAGAGTTTAATACTTGAATCATGAACATTAGCTTGTATGTTTTAGAGAAAGTCAAAGCAGGTTGAGGTTTAATCTGTGAATTTATCAAAGACTGTAAGAGGCTGTAATGAAACGTTTCTGCTTCACTGTTGTGTTTTCTTCACAGACCTCTTGTGCCTCCAATGTACATATTTTATTGTAATTTATCGTGTGCAGATGATAATAATAAAAACACAATTCCTATTGATGATAAGAAATTATGGCTTTTTATTTCATCCGCTGTGGTTGAAAGTAACAAAGTACATTTAGTCAAGTAATGCACATGAGCACAATACTTCAGTTTTATACTATTTATATTTAGAGTTTACATACAAAAACATTTGATTATCTTAGACAATAAGATGAATTATCAGCATTATATAGTATGAAAGTGTTTAAATTAGCTCCAACTTAACAAACTACAACATTAAACTGCCAGTATTTCATCACATAATTATTCTCTATACCAAACTAACCACAAATCATTCATAAAGACCTCATCAGTCACAGATAAACATGATTTATGCTTAATGAAGCTTTCAGACAGCAGAGAATTTATTCTTTAGTTTGTATGATAAAACACTATATTATGGTCCAATATTACATAAAACATGAGAACTATTTCAATAAATTATATTTAAATGGGAAAAATGAACATTCTTGATATTTTTGATGAATATGCATCAAATATATATTTACTTTTTTGTACATTCTGGGTAAGGCAGAAGACATCAAATTTCAGGCTAAAAGAAAAAAAAGTGTTTTTACTGCTTTTGAATGTAAGAATAGGTAAAATTTGAACCTGAACAGTATTCAAGGGTTAAATATACAAGATCATAAGATGGTAAATTCATGAAACAGTCAGTATGAAGAACAGCAGAGGAACCAGTGTCTAACTTAAAGCTGTGATGCAGTAGTGAGATGCATTATACTGGAAACCAGTCAAATCCCAGTTCAGAGTTTTTTATGAGGAGCTTTTAAAGCCGACCTGCTCTGTGATGAGGCATCGTCGTTATCGGCTCTGAGCAGCTTCGATAGTTCTGAGCTCAGCCTTAAAGATCGGTTCTGTAGTTCAGAGTAGTTCAGCTGGCTCCTTTTGATCTGTGGTGGTTTGGGGTTATGGTGAGGAACCCTAGCCCTCCTGGACGCCTCCCTTTAGAGGTTTTACAGGTACGTTTGACTGGGAGGAGACCCCAAACACACTGGAGGGATTAAATATCTCTCCTGGTCTAGAAACACTTTGGGATCCTCTAGTAGGAGCTGATGATTGTTGCTGGAGAGAAGGATGTCTGGGTTTCTTTGCTCGGCCTAACGCCACCACGACCCGACTCTGGGTAAGCATCAGAAAATGGATGGATGGAGCTTTGATAGCAAGACCATTATAAATGAAGAGTCTGCTGTCTGCTGTACTGGATCAGATGCATCCTGAGGTTTTTAAGGTGGACGGTATGGTAGACTACAGGTAGACCTCCTTAGTTTACCTGCTTAGTATCTCTCAATTCCTGGATGCCTGTTAGTGTCATGATTACACCATTTTATCCCAAAGACACTTAACAATTGAGCCAATGTAGCTTGATATTGCTGTTTGACACACTTCACACTACACTAACTACATTTTAAAAAGAGTCTAAAGGTATTTTTTCGTTTTTAAGATAGCAAAATGTAATCTCCATCCCAAACTAAAATAACAAACTAACAAAACAAAACCTCAACACTCGAAAACATGTTGGGGGAAAAACAAGTGTTTCAGGCAGTCGGGCTACAGAGAGAATGAGGATTCCTCTCACTACTCCTTAAATCCTCTCTCAGATGATTACCATTCCTCTCAGGTGCTTCTTCCTCACAAAAAGAGGAGACAGGTAGAGGTAGAGGGAGATAAAGAGCCCAACACCGCCCCCTACAGGCCAACACCAAAAGAGCAACATGTCACCCAGTGCAGCGGTGTGACTCACTGACAGGTTTCTAATCATTTTTGCACAACAACGGAGGAATAAGATATCACACGTTGACACACACACACAATACTCGTTAGTAGATTGTTGCTTTGGATCCAAACATGAGATTTATTGACAGGAAGGAAAATATATAATTTATGAGTCATTTAAACCAGATTTTCTACAACAAGTCCTCAAACATGAGCCTGTTGTTGAGGATGTTAGTCCTTGAAATCAGTGAATCACCAGCTTCTTTGTTGTGGCTGATGTTTTTCTGCCTCGTGCACGCTCGTCTTCTTGTTGTTGATCCACGTGAGCGAGTGGGGCACTGATTGCTCCGCTGGTGCAGATCTAGGCCAAGCTTCCTGACGCTGGAGTTTGCACCCTGCTGATTGTGCTGATCATGACGATAGTCTGCCGGCTGCATTGTTAAAACCGGCCTTGCACCGCTCCTGCCTCTTGGCCATTTACCGCAGGGTCCACACCAGTCGTTTAGCGCTCCATCAGGGTGTGTGAACCACAGTCTTGATTATTTTGACGTCACTTTCTGGCTCTTGCCTGTTTCCTTTCAGTTGACCTGCAAACAAGCACTCGTGTAAGAACATATTATATTGTGTTTTCTGCTCTGATGTCCTCTGCCGTGTCAACTGTTATGTGTTTGCTGGTGGTCTGATTTGATTCGCAGGTGATCGTTAGCACACCTAAAGCTGTTTCCAGGTTATTTAACTCTGGTCTGCAGATCAGCTTCAATCTGTGGCTGCTCCAGTTCTCCCCTCCTTCCCTCAGACGCCTTTCTTTAAAAATGATTTATAACTTTTATTTAACAAAAGATGCACATTCATGTCAACCCCTGCACTGACTGAAATGTCCAGGAATGGATTGAGTGTCAGGAATTGAGTCGGTTGAGGAAGAAAATGAAGCTGGGAGATCACAGCACACTACAATGCAACACAATACAGTATAGTCTAATCTAATTAGGTCAGAGTGACACACTTCCTTCCTAATATGATCCTCAAAGGGTCCCCAGACCTGAAGAAGCTAAAAATTAGACAAGGTGTACTGAATTTCTTTAAGATATCGACAGGAAAGCATGTTATTTTTCAAAGCAATGAGTTGAGACAGACTTTTTAGGTCAAGACAGGTTAATTTTTGCACTAATCATACCTCCTCAGACACCTTTTTTAATGTCGTTATGTTGCTTTTGTTCTTCGTCTTTGCTTTTATTCACCAAAACACCCCAACACACATCCACCTATCATGCATAAGGCACTACCGACTATTCTGACATCCACCCCCCCCCCCCATGTTGTAAATAATTAGTTGATTTAATTTGATTTATAAATGTTTCAATAAACTCTGACATGGTTTGTTCCCTTTTTTGTTGCAGCCACTTTGTTGCAGGCTTGTCAGCCGCTCGCTGACCTTTGCTCTCATTAACGTGACGATCACATTGATGCTCAACATACATGTTTATACTGATTATGCATGTGTGTGTATATAAGTGTCGTCTTTATATTCATAAATAACAAGGACAGGCAGTTCAACGGTTGTTTTTTTCACTTTATTAGAAAAGTATTTTATATTATAAGACTAGAAAAATAATTACATGAAGTACAAAAACACTGTACAATGAATTCAAATGCAAATTCCCTCCTTTGATCACAACATGAGTGCACATCGGTCTGAATGGGCTTCACTGTCTGCTGCACGTTCACTGTGGGAACCAAAATCTCATAAAGCAAAATTAGTCCACTTATGGAGAGAAAGAAGAAAAAGAAAAGAACAAAATCTATTTACAATGAAGCTCTGCAACGTTTCTCACACACACATATACACACACACACGTACAGAGTCATGATTACAATATGAACAAACTCTTCAGATTTCTACTTCTAATGAATCTCTTAAAGGTTTTTATGTATGAATCTCTGAATGTGCAGATACTCAGACGCCTCAAACTTCACTTGAAGCATTTAAAGCAGATTTAAACCCACCAGGAGCTTAAATAAACTTTGTTTCTGCACACACATTTGAAATCAACTAAATTACATTAAGTCCAGTGTGTTGACCCTGCAGACTCCCCCCTGAAGAAGAAGCTCATATTTTACAGTTTCATGTACAACAGTTAGAGCCTCAGTGTGCTTACAATGTCTCCAGAGCAGCACCACAGTGAGCCAAAGAGTCACTGATGTTCAGAGCATCTTCACATCATCTCAAACTGAAGCTGTTGATGCCTCAAACAAAAAGTCCACAATTATAACAACAGTCACTTTATACATAATGCTTCTTGTCAAACTCTCCGTTGGATGTGATCGTCTTGGTTGGGGCGTATTTGATGGGATAGGTGCCTCTCACCCCCGGAGAGAAGGAGCAGCACAGCAGGGTCCCGCCGAGCAGCAGCAGCGCAGTGGCCGCCCAGCCGATGTAGATTGCTGCACCGATCTCTCTCTTCTTGGACGGAGGCAGGTTCGGGTTGTGGAAGTCCACGATGATGTTGTTGGCCATCCAGCAGAGCGGGACCAGCACGAACAGCCCGCTCACGATGTACAGCACCCCTCCTGCGTTCACCACCTTAGCCTTCACCGACTCCTCCTTGATGCAGTTGGTGCACTGCGCCCCGGCGACGGTCACAGTGAGCGCGACGACCCCGAGCACGGCGGAGACGATGGTGAGGGCGCGAGCCGTCTGCAGGTCCTGCGTAAGGGCCAGCACCGAGTCGTGGATCTTGCACTGCATCTGGCCCGTGCTCTGAACCACGCAGGACATCCACAGACCGTCCCAGATGGTCTGAGCCACCACGATGTTGGAGTCGATGAAGGCGGTCACCTTCCACATGGGAAGCCCGCAGGCCACCATCACCAGCAGCGAGCCGGTGACGCACAGCGCCAAGCCGAGGAACTCCAGACACGCAGCAAGCATGGTCAGACTGGTACTCCTGATCTCACAAATAAAGGGTCTTCTGGGTGGTTTTCTTCCCTCAGCTGTCTTCTCTTGAAGCTCTGAGCTCTGTGAGACTCTCAGACTGCTCATTTATGGGACCAACGCTGCTGTTGCACCTCCATCAAAACAAAACGGGCAAAATTTCAGCCAATCAGCACCAAAATGCATCCTTGTCTCAGCCAATCAGAGGTCTGCAAGAGGCACAGCAGCAGCAGCAGCATCTCGCGCGTGCACGTGTGCGCACTGGAGTGTTTACCAGTTGGAGCTCGAGCGCACCAGATGTGTGGGGTCTTCCTGTGATTCAGGGTGAAGAGAAAATCACTCTCAGGCTCTATTAGAGACACGAACAAGAGTCTCCAGTTTATAGTTGACCCCAAATTAAAGTAGAATAGGGTAGATTAGGGTAATGTGGGACACTTTTTGCAATTCTGACTTGTTCACCATATCTACATATGAATCCAAAACATTATATCAACACTTAATATCATTATGAAATCCCTTAAATGTTTCCTTGTTAAATCAGAAGACAATTTTTAGATAGTCCATTGTACTCAAAAGGAAAATGGCACATATATTAATATTCCTCGTGTCAATTCATTTTAGAATTAGTAGATTTTATAAACTGCGACACTATTTTTTCAGGCTTAGAAATACTTTGATTTACACAAAGCAGCCTTATCTGATAAAACATTCTGAAATGTGCGTACCCATATTTGGTCATTTCATTTCGTCTGCCTACATGTTGTTTTGCTTTCAACTAGTTGCCTCAGCCTGTATGTTCACATGTGTAATGTTAAACAATATAACTTACACAGTTTGCATAGTTATAGCTTTAGAATAACTGAATAGAAAAAGTTGTCCCACATTACCCTAATCCACCCAATGCAAAAATCTAAAAGATGTTAGGAGACAAAGAAACAGATGTTGTGATTTTGGCGCATCCTGTTTGACCAACAGTCAGGAGAGAATAATACATGTTAAAGTCACACCCAGGGTTCAAATCCACACAAATATCAGGATTCATATATATTCCAGATATTAAACCAGATCTGCTGTGTAATTCTACAGAACAGCTTTACTTTAGTGGTTCTATAATGTCTCAATCATTCTCCAGAAGGCTTTTTGGAAAGAATTAAACATTTGTAGTAATTACAGTAAACATAGAGACATCATTCTGAGACATATAAGTGCAGTCGTTCATTATAAATCTGAGTTTTTTTTGGAAATAACCAGAATATTCATTCCATTGTTGCAAATTTCAGTGTTTATATTTAGACTTCAGACGCTACTCATGAAACTAGGGCACATTTTTAGACTCTCCGCCCCTCCAGAGTGGTTTTTCTCTCTGACTGACATTCTGACATATTTTTCTTTTGGGCTTAAAAACACACTCAGAGACACACAGGATGCACTCCACACACAGGACAAGCGACTATGTTGAGCGGCTGCATTGTGCTCAAACTGCGTCGATGAAAAGTGCCTTCAGCTCTGCGTTTTGTGTGTGTTCTTTAAGTGGACCCTCAGTCAGACATTTAGCCCGACTCAACCTGACGTACACATCCTATACGAGCTAATGCACAGTCAGCAGTCTGATGAGAGAGCCGGAGCAGAGCATGCTGGGCCGTCGACTGCTTCCTGCTCAGACTTTAAAACGAGGTCACATCAAAACCTGAAAGAAGAAAAAAACTTAAATTTTACACAGTTTCATAAAAGTGCACTTCATTGATTACTAATATGCCACTGTGGGACTCATAAGAGACCAATGAAACAATCCTGAGGAGAAAAAGTACCAAACTAAACTGCTTATTTTTTGCATTAGTGTAATTTTTCAATGTAAAGTAGCCTAATTACATAAACCACAGCTGCAGTTCATCTGATATGCATAAAGTGACGCTAAATTAAGAGTTTATGTTGGCTGTTTTAATCCTCCTGTTGTCCTCAGGTCAATTTCAACCCAGGAGGACAACAGGTGTTAACTCAAAAATGAGGTATAGTTTCATTTAAATGAGGCCTGTTGACCATAATTTCCATAAATATGTATAAAACCTGTGGTAATAAGTTGGAATGTTGGCTAAAAAAGTCTAACACAGAATTGGGTGATAATGTATACCTTTATGCTAAATAAAAACCCTCAGAGTTACTTTAAAATCTTCAAATATGTCGTAAGGATGCAATTTTTCCTCAAGTTTCTCTCTTTTAAAAAGAAGCATCCTCCCTGTTTGAAATTTAAATCAGATCATATCTAAACTGTTTTATCAGGTTGTTGCTGTAAAGTCGTCTGAAAATAAGATCTGGGACAAAGGTTAGTGTGTTTGCGTGTGTGTGTGTTTGTGTGTTTGTCTGTGTGTGTGTGTGTGTGTGTGTGCATGCATGTTTACCACAGAGAAAGTGATGCGTGTCGATAAAAGCCGGACCACACCTACTCTAATTACTCTGCTAACATTGAGGATGCTTAATCTCAATCTTTCAGTTTTAGTCATGAAGTTGGTGCATGTCTCATATGTTAGTTTGCCAGGGGCTGAATCAGTGCACTGGTATCTGGGTTGGGGGGGTCGGAGGGTAGGATGGGAGGGTGGATGCCACTGCAGATAAACACAAACAGGGTGGAGGAAGAGCTGCGCTGCCAAGATAAAGACTTAAATAACCACAAATTTGAGCTGAACTATAAATATTTGTGCGGATGTGTAGCACTGAAAATAATCCCCTTGTGCAGAAATATATATAATGCAATGTTGATAAATATTTCGGTGCCAAAATACGTGACAGCGTTTTCGGATTGAGGACAGAGGTAGCAGGTGTTGGTCCAATGTGGACGTCAACATGCTGACAAACAACATTCCTGCAGCGAAACACAATCAGGACTCCTTCTGGAAACCTCGTTAGGAGAATTAAACATGATGTCACGTAGTAGGTGAGTAGGTCATGAAAATTGTGTTCCTGCAGCCTCAATAACACAAGAGCACCGCGCTTAATTACAGTCCAGAAACATTATGTGTGTGTGTGCCGTGTGTTCATGGCTCCATGCATGTCCTCAGAAGGCCAGATGCTTCCTCTTCGGTCTCTATGGCCAAGTGTTTATAGTTACACCAACATACTTCCAGCTCCTGCAGGCCTGGTGCAGAAACACTGAGATTTACTGTCTGTAGAGTCAAGAAATTGTGTGTGAAATTAAGTAAAATATCATAAAATAAACTGAAAAAGAATTAGTTCATGAAGCCACTGAAGCCTGACTCAGTGTAGCTCTTAAATTACACATATTCAGCACATCTCCAACTCTATATTTATATTCTGGGGCTCTACTGAAATATCTTTGCATGATTTCCAGTTAAAAACTACTTCTTTTTTTTTCTATTGGTCCTTTATGCAGCCGCTCAGTTCAGCCTCTGTCTGAAACAGGCCGTTTTAGCTCCTGTCTCTTTAAGGCCCCCCCCTCCTCCTCCTGATGAGCCCACTCTGCTCTGATTGGTCGGCTTCAGGAAGCTTCTACATAAACTAACTATAGTAGCAGGATTTCACTTCTTTTTCTCCTTCTTTATTCCAAATGTTCAACTTCTCAAATCCATCCGTACATGTTGGAGCTGAATCACATCTGAGATATGAGAGTGGAAACACCTTAGCAACCGCCTTAGCAACCAAGATTCCGGAATGGATGGTCCTTGCTAACGAAGCGTTCAGAGCAGGTTGAAGCCTAGATGGAAACACCTTAGCAACCACCTTAGCAACCATGATTCCGGAATGGACGGCAGTTTGTTGGTTGTTCCAGATTTTGGAACTTTGACTCCGACATCATACCAGGATGTAAATAAACATAAAGCAGAAAATGTCCCTTTTAATTTCACTCAATTCATTTCATCTTCATACCCTCATTTTAACATAAACTCCAACTTAACTTAGTAATAATTAAGAAAAACTCGAGGGGCAGACAGTGATTCAGCTAAAAGGTGAGTTTGATGTTGAACACGTGTTCTGTACAATCATGTTTCTCTCCTTAAACGACATTTTATGTTGAAATTCAACACAATCATGATTAAAACAAAACAGCCTTTGCTTTCAATTTTCTCTGATGCTTAAAGGACAAGTTCACAATTTTTCAAGTGTGTCTTAAAACAACAGTCAGGTTCATAGACGTTCATACTGTTCAAGATTTCAAGATTCATTTTATTGCCATTTCACTGAGTATTTGCATACAGAGAATTAAATGAAATACTGTTTCTCACCAGCTCCTGGCTCTGCATTAAAAAACAGTAATAAATAGATACTAAAAATGATCATAACCAAACAAATATTTCAGACACACAATTAGCTAATAAAACGTATTAAACACACAACAGTTCAGCAGCAGTTAAAAGATCTTCTTCAAGTGCACTTCCTATGTAAAGTGATGGAGGACAAAAAATCCAGTGTTTCCACACAGTCATTTAAAAGTAGATGATCAGCTTCTTTTAAGCTTCAGCAGTCTGAGTTAGTCATATCAAGTGATATCTGACACATTTACAGTCTTTTTAGCATCAAATTCCCTCTTTGTGTACGAAATCGCTGTTTCATTACAAAAACATGTTATAGTTTAGCAGCAGAACCTTGCCTTGACTAAAGGTCCTGCAGACTTCAGTCCCATACAGCGTACTAGTAATACTCACTACGTAATGAGTCTTTGCAGGAAATGATTCAGTATGAGTGTCCTTGAAATAAGTGAAAGTGGATCAGTTCGTGCAGAGATTTTGCACTCAGTGATTTAATTGTCCCTTCTTTTTGTCCGCTGACTTTCTGTTTGATTGTGTTATTGTGTGTGTGTGTGTGTGTGTGTGTGTGTGTGTGTGTGTGTGTGTTTGTGTGTGTGTGTGTGTGTGTGTGTGAAGCTGACTGACAGAAGGTGACGTGTTGGCAGGCGGTGGGAGGGCTGAGATGCAGCAGTGTTAGGATGTCCTGTCTCTTATCACTTCCCTTCGACTCCATTGTTCTCCAGGCCACCGGGAATATTCTCCTCCTCTTTTTCCACATCGACTCTTTTTATTATCCACATTGAAATGTCACCTGCTGTGGCTGTTTGGCACTTGTGGAGGCGCGAGGCCTTGGGGTTTTTGTTGTGTTGTGCGTTTGTCCGGTACCAATAATTGGCACATTTGTCAGATGTGTTTGTGATCTCAGGTTTGTGTGGGACCTATCTGATCTTGTATTGTTCTGTTTTGACTTTAGTGAAGCCAGGATCATGCACAGCAGGACTCCTATGCAGGAAGTTGTATCAGCAGTGCCCATTAACAGGTTTCTGTTGTTCAAACTGAAATAACGTAACAATGTTTGGGAGGCTTGGCACAAAGCTTGGTTCAGACATTCCCAGATGTTCCCCAGAAGATGAATCCTGGTGTTCCTCTGGGTTTTCCTGTAGCACCACCATGAGGCTGATATTTGTGGTTTTGAGTATAGTATCTCAACAACTAATGTATGGCTGCAACTAATTATTATTTTCATCATCGATTAAATGATTATTTAGTCTATTAACCCTCCTGTTGTCTTCCTGCAACTCTTGTCCTACTGGGTCCAAAAGATCTGATATTCAGTTTACTGTCAGAGAAGACCTTTTTTTAAAAAAAAACTGAAAATAATCACATTTTAGAAGCTGAAATTTGGACATTGTTTTCTTTAAAAAAATCAATTATCAAAAAAGTTTGTCTCAGGATTAAATGTCATTCCTCTTTTCCTCTAGCGCCACCATCTGCTCAACAATACTCTGTTTTTTTAAACCAAAAACTAATAACATTCCCACCAGCCTCAGCTGTAAATTGGGTTTAATGTTAATTACCATGCTGATATATTAGTATGGAGCTCAAAGCGCTGCTGTAAAGCCTCATAGACTTGCTGGCATGGCTCCAGATTCCCACCCTTATTCCAGCCTGCTATCACAAAATGACGTATGAATAATACGCTAATTTCGCAGTCATTTTGCTTGTTATGACAAAGCATTTTTTACGTGTCATTTCTACACTATTATGGTTGTAAATTCAATTGCCAAAAAAGGACTGTTATGGAGAAAACCTTCAGCTAAGCCAGTTTGAAACTTTGGGGCTTCCACAATATATATACAATTCAAGACAATATATTTCTTCAAATGATAAAAAAAAAGAACTTCACAAGGTCAAAAATAGACACTGAGTCAGGCAAAGTTCAATGGAAACAATAGATTAAGCAGTAAACCGAGGCCGGTCCATGAAGCAGAAACATGACCTTATGTAATTACACATTAGTTATTTTTACCGTCTGATTCTGATTAACAGTACAACTAAAACAAAATAGCACATAGCCTTTATTGTTTATTTAGCCTTCCTGATTCACATGAATTTCTTATTAAACCTTCATCATATTTAATCATACATCATACATTACGCCCTTGCTGATGTGTGCCTATTGTAAGTTTCAGTTCCCTTATTTGTGACCTCCTAACATCTGGTCATGTTGATCTGTGCAGTAATTATTTAATAAGAAATAAAAACCTGTACATAAGCCAAATTCCTTATTGGAAACCAGCAGGACCTGTAAACTTGTAGTTACATTGAAATAACAGGGGAAGTGACGCATTTCCAGTGATGCTAAGTTAAGTATGATTGGATGTAAAATTGAGCTGCAGGGTTGGTCATATAAAAATGAAAATTGACCTCACCGTGCATCAGTGTAATTAGTCACATTAACAAGCTGTTGACTCAGACTGGAGGAAATCCCACCACTAGAAAGTCATCAACCCAGCACTGATAAGAGATGGAAGTTTTTTCAGTGCCTCCTCTTCCTTTGGTGACTAATTCCACCTGTTATAACAAACAGCGGACGTGACACATTCAGTGTCAACATGTTGCAGTCACTCTGTGGGAATACACTTTTCACTTCATTATTATTATGAGGCCACTGCAACTTCTTAAGTGCTTCAATCAATCATTATCGAGCCATTTGTCAATTACATTTGCAGATAACACTTCGGCTCCATAATCATTTCTTAATAATGTGATGAATGTAGTTTGGCTCTAAATGTTGGTAAAATACAGAAAGGGTTCAATCTACTAAATGAAATGCTAAGCTTGTGTGACTCAGACTCAGACTACAGCAGGAACATGTAAAGAATGTACTATTTGACGACAGGAAAGTATGTACGGTGGCCCAATGGTGCCAAACACAATCAGATTACAAACCAGACAAAAAAAATTCTGATGAACAACATTCGGTTTCAATTTCAGAAAATAACATAAACAGTGAGTGTTGGGTTTAAATGGAGCAGGTCAGCTGCTTTTAAACTCAATACAAAATGAATGAATTAAAAAGGTCACAACTCAATAAACTTAATTTAATTCAATTAAATTCAAAACTTTATTAAGGACACAGTTAATTAGGGAGGGTCTATATCTCAATAAAATACAAAAAGAAGAATATAAAAGAGAGAGAATAAATAAATAAACAGACAATATCTAATGGCGCTTTTCCACTACACAGTTTCAGCACGACTCGCCTCGCCTCGCCTCGGCTCGCCTCGACTCGGCACGGTTCCTTTTCCATTACAAAAAAGTACCTACTCAACGGGGGCGGGGTCGTCATAGCACGGCTCCGCGAAACTGCTGTGACTTCGTTTTATACGCGACACAAAACACATAAACAATGGAGGACATTGAGGCAGTGGTGTACTTGCTGCTGTGTTTGGCTTTTTGTCATACACAAAGCAAGAAAATTGAGCCGTATGGCTGTAACTATGGTTGTAACGCTGCTGCCGGTATTTAAAAATGCCGGGTTTGATTCTTCTGTGGGACAGCTCATGACTCTTGGAACCTCACCAGAGCAGGTACTAAAAAAGTATCAGGTACCAGGTACTTTCCCTCGTGGAAACGCAAAAAGAACCGAGGCGAGTCGAGGCGAGTCGGGGCGAGTCGTGCTGGAACGGTGTAGTGGAAAAGCGCCATAAGAAATACCTTCCACATGATCAGACGTGCAGAACTCAGCTAAGGGTTGGTTAAAGCCAAAATAAAACTTTTATTATCAGAATCAGATTATCTGCATGTACATCTATATCAGGCATGTCCAAACTATTCGGTCGGTGGGCCTGCAGGTTTTTGTTCCAACCAATCAAGAGCACACATGACTCAACCAATCAGCTGTCTGAAGACTTAGATCAGCTAATTAAATGAGTCATGCCTGGTGTGATCCTGCTTGGTGGAAATAAAAAAAAACCTGCAGCCACATTATGAACCTTCATGGAAATCTCTGATCTGTATATAAGGTTTCATATCACAGCAGAGCAGGTAGCTACACCAACATTAACAAACATCTGGCTCACACTGCAGCTTCTTGCAGCTTTGAGCAGCAGCCTCATACTGTCATTATAAGTCACAGTGAGTCTCTGCTTGTGTCAAAGTGTAAAAAGTATCACTCAACAGAGGAGGTGGTCTTTTATACGACTTACTATCCACTTACAATGTTGTCCTTTCATCCCTTCCTAGGCAGTTTAACACCTATTCATACCTGGTGGGCTAACACATGAGACCTCAATGATCATGAAGGTGGTAACGACCCCAACAGAGGTTTAGATACCTGCAACTAAAGAAACCTTTTAGATGACCAGGGGTCAAAGTCTGCTCTGAAAAGCGGGGCTTTTTGTTGAACACCTGACTTGAATGAGTCTAACAAATGACATCAGGCTAAAGGAGGTTCCATAAAGGCCAATCCATGTTGACGATATCAGACTAAATCAAGACAGGCTCAATGGCAAAATCCACCACAAAGGAGCCACACAGCAGGATAATATGAAGAATTTAAACATATGATCACAAAAAGAGGTAAAACAGCAGCAGTAAATAAAATCTGAGAGAAAGGCTGGCAGGACATTGCTGATGGATTGAATGGGTCTGATCTGTCTCTGCGTACTATGGCAGCTCCTTAATGTAAAACCTCCTCAATCAAGGGACACGCCATGACTAACAATGCATGGGTTGAGGTCATTAATTAGGCTGGACCTTAATCAATTAAGAGAATTGATGCATCCACTAAACACGTCTTAGTTTACTTTTTAGACATTATTTTAAATGTACTTATCAGTAACCAATACCTTTTAAAACAGCGCTTCCTACCAGGAAATCAGCAGTTAAAGGCATATGGATTTAGTTCCTGTGCCTGGCCGGTTAAGGAAGAAGTGATGTTCCTCCCACTTACAGATAATGCCCCCAACAGTCCTTACTGGAAGACTCAGACTTTCCAAAAGCCATCTGTAACCAGTTCCATTGAATTGTTTTGCAACAGTCAGGTTGGGAAGGTCTTTGTTTTTACCCATCATGAGATGTTTTTAGGAGGTAGAATGACTGTCTAAATACAGATATCAGCTGCTTCCTTGCCTTGGTGTACTTCTTTTTCTTAGTGTGTTCAATATTTATTTCCTGTTTCATTCCACTTTATTACACATAACTTCATTTATGGACTTGAATGTTTTGTTTTCTTTATATGTGAGGGAGTATATATAGTAAATCATTTTTTTCAGGTCAGTGTCATGGCTAAGCAGCAATCAGACTTAGCCTGACAATTAGCCTGGTCCGGACCAGGTTAGTTTGCCAGCGCAAGTTGCCGTGGTAACTGAGCTTGAACTATGTTGTGTCACGGTGAGTAGCGCAGATGGACCCAAAAAGGCAGACAGTCTCGGGACAAAAAGGCACTTTATTGGCCAAACCAGGAATAAACAACTCAACAGAAAAACGCAGGCCGAATGAACTCTGGCAAAATAACACACTACAAATCTACACAGGACAAAACACTGCACAAACACAGAGACTCAGACAAAGACTGGACTGAAAACCAAAACCTATATAGACATGATGGGGTAATAACTAAACAGGACACAGGTGAGTGAAACAAGACAGGTGAAACACATGAGGCAAGGAATGGGAAACACAGGAAGCAAAACTAACAAAATACACAAAGGGAGAACAACTTTCCAAAATAAAACACGAACTAACACAGGATGTGACATGCTGAGCTTGCTTTATGGAACATGCTTGAAAATGAGCCAGACTAACGAAATAAGCCTGGTTTATTTATTAATCCTGCTTTATGGAACAGGACTCCGATCTTCACAGACCTGAATAATTAAAGCCAATGTTGTCTCTATTTTAGCAGTAATAATAGTACCGAATCACACATTTCTGTCCAGGAGAGTTTTCTCTACCTGTAAAATAAAAAATGTATTTAATATCTCTTAATAATCAGACAGTCTACAATGATGTAAACCAGAGAAGAGAGGTTTGGTTAAGTGGTTGTTTTGTTGTTGTTGTTTTTGCTTGATAAATCAATCAATCAAAATTTATTTGTACAGCATTTTTCATACATGGTAATCTAACATAAAGTGCTTTACATAGTCAAAAAACAAACAAACAACATAAGATTCAATAAAAACAGGAAGTGAGGAAACGGTTTCATAAGTCTCATGAATCTGCAGTGAGGAAACACCAGAGGTAGAATAAACATGTAAAAAAATTAAGAATACCCAAATGAAACAAAAGAGGAATAAAACCTAATTAAGGAATGATTAAATAAAGTGGGTGAAACCAGAAATGTGAGGAGGGGGTATTAAAGGGAAAAAAGATCAGAAGAAAATTGAGTAATAAAACAACTAAAGAGGAAATGTGATGACATAAAACCCAGACATAAAAGCAGGAAAACAATCAGGAAATAAAACAGAATAATAAGGAAAGACCAAGTAGTAAAAACAAGCTTAAACATAAAATAAAAGACAAATTATTGAAAATAAATGTTCAATTGAAAGCCAGATTAAAAAGTTAGATCCTAAATTTGCTTTTAAAAATATCAACACCCTTAAACAACTTAAACATGTTAATAATAACTGTTAATGATTCATTTTCTCCTGAGACATCTCAACTAATTAACTAATCATCTCAGTTTTTGTCCCTTTCTGGTGTTTCAGCTGCTTCTGGATCTGTTTTGGGTCAGCAGGTCAATGGACGCCGTGCTGATGTACCCCGACTGTTCCTATTGGATGATGAAGTGATAATAGATGCTGGAACATGTCACTGAACATGGAGGTCAGTGGGCTTTTCAATATGACATCTGGTTACGGTCCAGTAGTCGCTGCCCCGAGGCCTCCAGCACATCCTGTTGACCTACTGACAGAGTCCTGACGCTAAAGGAATTAAAACAAAAAAAACTTCAATTTCCCGACATCATTACATTTAAAGTTCAATTCTGGAGAAAATTTCACAATTATTAAAGCTGGCTGAACATGAGCTGAACTTTAAGCGGACAGACGGTTCAATATAAAGGAAGCTGTCATTGCACAATAGATGTGTTTCACAATCCTCGTTGATTGAACCTCTCCTGTGGAAAGAAAAACAAAAAACACATGATTTACAGTCAGTTATGAGACAGAAACAGATGGTACCAATATGCCTTTTTTATTAAACTGTATCAAGTTAACAGAACAGTAAAGAGGAAATTGAGAGAAGCTCCAGCAGATCTTGTGATGGACCAAATCACCAAATCGTGATGCTTCAGGACATGCGACTTTGTGCTTCATAGGCTTAGACTGCCGGGGGACTCCCACTCCCATGATGCACTGAGTTCCTCTTTTCTCCTCTCTCTCTCTCTCTCTATCCATCCATCTATATCCATTAACATTCTTGTACCGCTAATACATTCAATAACCTAAACTTCTTCCCCGGAGTTGTCTGTGCTTTCTCGTCTCACATGTAATCTGGGCCTGTAGACGTCCGGATGACAGATTCCAGTCCCGGACCTTCAATGTGCTTCTCTCTCCTCTCCTTCCTCTCTGTCCTCTTTACCCCAACTGGTCGAGGCAGATGTTCTCCCACCTTGAGCCTGGTTCTGAGGTTTCTTTCTGTTAAAAGGCAGTTTTTTCTTGCCACTGTCGCTAAGTGCTGCTCATGTGGGAATGTTGGGTCTCTTTAAAATTAAAACCTGAAGAGTTCGGTTTAGAACCTGCTCTATGTGTAAAGTGCCTTGAGATAACTTTGTTGTGATTTGGTTTTCAAATATTTTTATTAGAGCACATTGTAACATTGTTATATTATCCACATCATACACACAAGTATAATGTATATCCATATAGAAATATGTGCAGTTAGGACATACTGTCCTCTTTTTGTTTTTAGAACACATAACAATGGTAAATGAAGAACAGATACACATGTATTACAGAATACAGAAAAATAAACAAACAAAAACAAAACCTAAATAAATCCCTCCCTTCCACCCTACCCAGCCTTACCCTTCCGTCTAAATACTACTTTATTATAGTTAGGGGCAGTGGCGGCCGGTCAATGCGGGGCGCTGGGGCGCCGCCCCCATCAAATATCTGGCCAAAATCTACTTAAACATATTAAACATAAATGAATTAGATAATGCTAAATAATTATGAAATAAATAGTATTTGTTAGCAAGATGGTCCTGTTAGCCTCTGAGCACCTGTCATCATTCATTATAAATCGATTCCAAATGGTATTTTATTAATTTCTATATGTACTTCCTGTATGTGGGGCGCCGGACTAATGGAAGTCAATGCAAGCCCTCAAACTTTTGACAAGCATGTGACCTGAGGCTGCTCTCTCATTGGCCTGTGTCACGTTTCCCACGGGGCGCAGCTCAGTGCGCCCCGGACACGCCCACTTTTATTGGCAGCGAATTGTTGTTGTTTCATGTTTTTTAATCTACTGTGATTGGACAGTTCCGGCTGTCATTCACGCCTTCCCGTCAGCTCCTGTCACCCAAACTCCTGCTGACGGTAGGTTCAGGAGATGACGTTAAAGTGGAGCTGCGGAAATTAAAGAAGATTATTTTGTAATTTCTCTACAAAAACCTAATTTCACAAGACTTTAACTAGAAGAGAGAAAGAGGATAAAGCAGCAGCAGGTGATGGAGGAGCTGAGAGTACCTCCTACTGCTGTTATGATAAACGGAGCTGGCTAGCTGGATGCAGTGTGAGTTATTCCTTTCATTGCTTTATCTGTTTGCTGTTTCAAAGTGTCAGCACCGAAACGTTGTGGACAACGACAGGGGAACGAGACCTAAAACATCTCTCTGAAAAAAATCAAACAGAAAGCTGCAGCCATCGAGACAATAGCATGGAGCTAAATTGTTTTTAGCAGACTTAGCATTGCTGAGCTCTTTCTGCAGCTGTTTCACCACATCTGGCCACATGTAGACCTCCGCTATGCCAAGCTCCAGAAGATGAACATAGATTCAGTCAGTGGCTGCATCCAGCAGCTCCAACAGGACATATAAAAGATCAGATAGTAGCTGCATTCCTGTTATTAATATTATAAAGTGTTAAAAAAGACTTTATAAAAGACATAACTATGAAGTGTAAAAAACTAAAATGCATAAATGCAGGATAAGAAATGATGGAAGTAATTTTGACTATTACAGTTGATTTGGGTACATTTCATTATTAAAATAAGTTAAATAAATTATGCCTAATCACAGCAGTGTATAGTGCTTAATTCGCCATCTATTGTCATGTTTAGGTATTGCAACAACTAACAGATTAAAGTGAAATCAGGACTGAAGACACAATAACTAAAATATAGGTGGTGTCTCTTTTTAAGCATATTACCTTATTGGTAACTCTGCTTTGACTGCTGGTATCTTTAAGTGATGTGAGTGAAATGGGCATTTTATCATGTCTGGTTATAATTTTTTATTCCTCTCTCTGTGGGTCAGAGATACCATACTGGGACAAACCAGGGGACATTATAGTGTGTTGTGTTGTTTTTAGATTAGTTTTTCTTTCTTATTTATATTTTTTTGCTGCGGTATGAAGTGGTGCTACGGCTTATTTGACACTAACCCTAGGACCACCAACCATCAAACTGCGCCCCCCCAAACATTTTTGTCACCAGCCGCCACTGGTTAGGGGGAAACATTAATTTCCACTACCAGGTGTGAGATAGTGAATGAGAGGTGACCAAATGTTTTCAAAGTGTGGAAGTTTATCCATAAGAGTATATTTTATTCTCTCAAAATGGAGAGTGTTAGTAAGATCACTAAGCCACATCTTTGTGGTGGGTGTTTCTTTCTTTTTCCAATGCATGAGAAGTAGCTTCTTTGCGATGATGAGACTATAGGAGAGGAAACATTGTTGGTAGTTATTTAACCTTTTAGTATCGTCTGAAATTCCCAAAATAATAGTATGTGGATTAGGCTCCAACTGTATGTTAAGTATTTTAGAGACTAAACTGAAGATATTAAACCAAAAGATCTTAACCTTGGGACACAGGGCGAAGCTGTGAAGCAACGTGTCTTCTGCAACAAGGCATCTGTCACAAATAGGGGACGTCTCAGGATATATTCTATGTAACCTCTCCTTAGAATAGTGAAGACGATGTAGAATCTTAAAGTGAATTAGGCAGTGCCTAGCATTATTAGAACAACGATGAGTATGTTCCAAACTCTTTTCCCATAGAGGGTCCGGGATCTCAGTGCCCATTTCTTCCTCCCATTTTGTTTTTATTAAAGTGGAGTTCACTGGATTGATAGACTGCAAAGTGTCATATACTGTATATAAGATATCGATTTTTCTGGGCAAGACATGGGCCGGAGGCATCTATCAAGAGAAAAGCCTGAGAAAGTCTCAAAATTATGCAAATATTTTCTTACATAGTCTCTAATTTGTAAGTATCTAAAGAAACTACTACTCAGTATATTATATTTACTCTGTAGTTGTGCAAAGGATGCAAAAATGCCTCTAATGTATAGTTCACTTATTGTATGGATGCCTCTGTTCTTCCAGAGATTAAAAGTATTATCCAGAGTGGATGGAGGAAACGTAGGGTTCCCAGTGATAGGTAAAGCATAAGATATGGGTTTCAACTTAAAGTGTGATTTGATTTGTTTCCAAATACGCACTGTATTGTGGATCATCACATTGATATTGTACAGAGACTTCTCAATAGTGTAAGGTGCCAGAAGGATGGCCCCTATAGAGTTAGGTTGGCATGTCTCTTGTTCTAATTCGAGCCAGTTGGGTGGGGTAGCTGTGTTATCCAGCCAGTATGCCATAATCTTGATTTGTGAGGCCCAATAATATGATAAAAAATTCGGGAGTGCCAAGCCACCTTCTATTTTAGCTTTACAAAGGTGTTTCTTGCCAATTCTATGGGTTTTGTATTCCCATAAGAAAGGGAGCACAATCGAGTCTATTTTTTTAAAGAAAGATTTGGGGAGAAACACTGGAATGTTCTGAAATAAATATAGTAATTGGGGCAAGAAAATCATTTTGATAGCATTCACTCTGCCAAGTAATGAAATTGGCAAGGTCTTCCAGAACTGTATATTTGACTGTAATTTAGACAACAGTGGTGGGAAATTCTCCTTAAATAAATGAGAGTGGCACTTTGTGATCTGAATTCCTAAATACGTGAATTTTTCTGAAGATACACTAAAAGGGAGGTTCTGTAACCAGGCAATATTCTGTACGTGCACGGGCATTAGCTCGCTTTTATTCCAATTTATCCTGTAACCAGAGAAGGTCCCAAATGAATTTATTTTATCGAGTATCCGTGAAATCGTGACTTGGGGCTGAGAGATAAATAATAAAACATCATCGGCATATAATGAAATTTTGTTTATAGATTTTTGTGTATTATAACCATGAATTAAAGGGTCTGAGCGGATACTCTCGGCAAGGGGTTCGATTGCTAAAGCAAAAATTAAGGGGAAAGGGGCACCCTTATCTCGTTCCTCGATGCAGTCTAAAACGGGGGGACAATATTTGATTAGTCAGTATCTGTGCACAGGGGTTGTTATAAAGAAGCTTTACCATTGAAATAAATTTTTCTCCAAAATTAAATCTCTTTAAAATTTCAAATAGATAAGGCCACTCGACTTGGTCGAATGCCTTCTCAGCATCGAGTGATAGGATGGCTAGCTCTTCTTTTGGTCTATCAG